>NC_056755.1:7278653-7581826 GCF_018687715.1 Carya illinoinensis | reverse complement strand
CTTAGCTACAGCATAATTTTGAACACTTTTACCTTGACTTCATTTAACAAAAACAATACCTTCAGATGTTGTGGCAGTGAATGATGAGACTAGTTTTTCTTTCCCTTTTGAGGTCGTATACCCTAGGCCAGTTTTATCACTACTCTCACCTTCTAAAAACTCAACATCTCTTCTAACTTTTGTGTTACTATTTTTTTTTTGCACTCCTGAAACTTTTCCAACTCTTCTTCTAGTGTAGCCTTTTGATATTTTAATTTTGATACTTCAACACCATGAATTTTTAATACTTTAGAGAGATTATCCTTCTCATTCTCCATAGTAGTAAGCCTATTGTATAGCTTCTTATTGAATTTCTTTAATTTGACCACTTCTTTACACACATAATTGTATGCTTCTTGAAAACTTAGTTCTTAGTCAGCATCAACAAGTGATACATCGGAATCACTGTAATCATAATTACTTTCAGATTTTGTTAGTACAATCTCAGGAAAATCATTCACAATAGTAGAAAACGCTATAAAAGATTTTTCATCATCAGATGATGAGTTTAAACTTTCAGAATCTGAATTGTTACTAAGTGTGACATTCATTGCTTTTCCTTTACTTTTTTTGAAATTTGGACATTTAATTCATATGTGACCATAACTAGAACATTCATGACACCTCAACTTTGTCCCTATTCTCATATTTATCTTTATTCCAATTTTCAGATTCATTTTTCTTAGCAGAAAATTCTTTACCTCTTTTTTACTTTCCACTAGACTTTTTATTAAATATGAGTTTTCTGAACTTTCTTGCTATGAGATCTATATCCTTATCATTTAAATTTTCTTCATTAGAAAAGTTATCTCGATCCTCTTTTATAGTTTTTAAAATAATGGACTTACATTTTTTTGTTTGAGGAAGTGAGGATTCATACTTTTGTGAGGAACCGACTAGCTCTTCAACCTTTATTGCATCCAAATCCTTGCTTTCCTCAGTGGTAGTAACCTTAGGCCAAAATCTTTCAGGTAGAGACCTCAAAATCTTCCTCATGACCCTTGAATCCTCCACCTTCTTCCTGAAATTAAACCTGGAATTAACAATATTGTTAAGCTTAGCATAGAAAACATTAAAGTTATCATCTTTCAACATTTTAATCCTTTCAAATTTAGAAGTTAGCAATTGTAATTTTGAATTTTTCACAATTTTAGTTCCCTCATGTGTAACTTCCAAGATATCCTATGCATCTTTAGCAATTTCATACATGGAGATTCTCTTAAATTCTTTCGAAGATACAACCATGAAGATAGCATTCAATCCCTTGCTATTTCAATTACAATTGCTGATTTCATTTTTTGTCTAAGCATCTATAGATGTCTTAGGTTTAGTCCATCCTCGTTCAACCGAATGCCATACATATTCATCCAAAGACTTGAAAAAAGCCCTCATACGAACTTTCCAATAAGCATAGTTTTCCCTATTGAAGTGTGGTGGAACATATAATGACATCGACATTATTTATAAGGGCACGAATCACACTTAGATAAGTGAACTGCGATCTAATGCCAATTGAAATTTTCAATATACCCCAATAAAATTACGAAATTATCTATCAATTTTCTAAAACAAATTGGTTAGATTTCAATATTATGATTATTAAACGAATCAAATACTTAAAGAAAATAAGCAAACTTGTATAACACAATGATTGGTTACGAAGGGAAACCTTTTAAAGAACTTTTTAAAGACAAAACCCTATGGGGCAGCAAAACTCAGGAAAATCAATCTTATTATTTGAAAATCAATTACAAGTAATCATCAAGTACAAAACCTTTACAACTTGACTCTTTTACTTACCCAAACAAACGACCTGTTTGTCTTCTACCGCAGTAACAGCCAAAACCTTTGGCAATCTTCAAATATTGCCTCTCCTCATAGAATTCCAGTAGCTGAAATTCAGTTAACGATCATTCACACTTGAAACAAGATCATACTCAAAGAGAGATCACAAATATAAAAATTCATTATGGAATTTTCTCACCAAAATATGCATTAGAAAGTGCATTAGAAAATATGTAGATATGAATTTCTATATATCCTAACCAACAGGATCTTTTAAATAAACAATCTGGAAATAGTTCAAGTTTTAGTAAGATTCTGCTAACAGATAGAAATTTTCATGAGACGTCTCCTAACGGATTGCTGACATTTTGTCATAACTCTCTTTTGCAGCGATTAATTTATGTCAGTTTCTGTTCTGGATAAATGTAGATCCTTATGAACTCGATTTTTACCTACATGACTTATTTAAACAACTTCTAAGACTTCTAGATAAAATCAATGTTTTTTAGAGATAAAGTCGATAATTATTTTACATTCATCCAACTATTTTAAATATAATGATAAGATAAGCCTTATCATTTAGTCATCTAATCTTAACCAATTTTTACATTTACAAATCTAACCAATTTATCCCCTCAGTTAATAAATATATTCATATAGTAAATTTGAAGAAACAAATTAAGATGGAACTTGCCCTGTTTAGGAAGGAATAATAGATCATTAGGCGACTAGTTATTTACAAATGCCGTTTCAAGAATCAATCTAGTTCCCCAAATTAACTAAAAAATTAAAAACTTTATAGACAATAAGTACCTCCCCAATTATGGGACTATCGGACAATGCTTTTAAACCATCTTGAAGCTTCGGGGAAATGCTTTTTACTTGATTAGCAATCTTTCTTCTCTACAAAGAAGTTAGATAGCTTTCACTCAATGCTCTGTTAAGCATGCTTTTTCTGGTTCGGTGTATTTTGGAAAGTGAGATGAATCTTGTCCTCAAGGTTGAAGGTAGGAAACTGATCCTTAATAGTTGGAAGTGGTTCCCAGGTGGCATCTTCTGCTCGTAAAATATTCTAGCGAATCAAGACTTCCTTCACCCGCCCACTAGCACTTTGTACTCATCGTGAACCTAAAATCGCTTCAGGTTGTAGCAGGGGTAATCCATCATCAGCATAAGGTGGCAAAGTGGGCTGTACAACTTCGGTATCCCCAACTGTAAAGACTGACGGCCTTTATCAACTTGACACCTTGATTGTTTTAGAAGTCAACCAATAGGTTATGTTTGCAAAAGCGAAGACTTTTTCAACAGGTGATTATAAGCTGATATAATTATTCGTTCAAGCTTTAGTAGGGTCGTACTTTTGAGTTATTAAACTTTGGGCTTTGTTAGATACAGTCGATAAATACAGTCAACGTGCAGTCGGCTGTACGGAATAAATAAAAAAAAATTATAAAAAAATTATTTTATATTCAGGAAGATCTATATGAATAAAAAAAAGTTATAAAAATAATTTTTTTTTCATGTAAGTTTCGTATTAATTCACTTTTTTCTCCACGACTACACGCCGACTACATTTCTTAACTGCAAAAAGTATTTCTCTTAAACTTTTGCAAGTCATCGATCTTTTTATTTTAAAAGTTCTTTGGGCTTGATCGGGGTTTGTTGATTAAAAAATGAAATAATTAATGAAGTATTTTTGTTTTTCTTGCCCGGGGCATCTTGTACGTGAGTGTACGTACCCTTTTCCTATTCTCAACCTCTGAACTTGGCAAAGTACAAAGAAAATATTATAAAAAATAATAATCATTCGATTTTCTTTTTCACGATGGCCAATCATAGAACATACTCTTTCCTTCTCAATCTCTGGCCTTGAAAGAGTCCATGAAAAATATTGTCCGTTCTAAATTTCTAACTTCCACTTGACTCTCGATTCTCGAAGGTCACACTCGATTGTGGATTTTTTGACTTAATAAAGGGCGCTGGCAGACAGACACTTCTAGTTCTGATCATCATCATGCAAAGGAGATTAAATACATAGATATTTTTCAATTAACATTAAGTTCGGTTTGATAGTCAGATAAAAATTTTAAATTTTAAGATAAAATATTATTATTATTTTATAATTTAAAAAATTAAGAAAAAGTTAAATTTTTTATTATATTTTATATGCGTATATAGAAAAATTATAATGATGAAATCAAAATTTTAAAATTGAGATGAGAATTTCTTAGTGCCATAGTAAAAATACATTTTAGTTTGATCTCCCGTGTGATCTCATGCATAAATCCTCCCTTTTAATAATTTTAGTCAACAGAAAAGTAATTTCAAAGTAAGATTGTTTACCGGTTATTACTAGTTATTTTATGTGAAAATTACTATTTCATGCTAATGTTTTAGTAAAAAATAGTCATTTTCAATATTTTAACAAGAAATAATCATTTTTATAAGAAATAACTAGTAATAATTAAACAGTTTATTTGTAGAAACATCGCAGTATTGTGTATGCAACTAGCTAGCACGCACTTCATGGGTATCCTGGTCTTTTTCTTGGCAGTTGCTATGATATATTCTAAATTATAAACTGCTATATATACTTTGTTTTCCTATTAAACGTCAACTAGGACTCTCAAACAAACATGGAACTTTTGTTTATTTATATCTTGGGAGGAATTGTCGACACTATAAGAAAAAGATCATTTGCAACGATTTTAGTATTATTGAAAATAAAATCGCCACAATAAATCATATTTTCTAATAATTCTGATTATGGGTGGGCAGCAGGAGCTTACCCCTCGCTATTCCGCCCTTGTCCGCCCCACCCTGTAGGGAATACCCCTAACGGGGACGAGGGGTGGGTTGGGCTAACGTTTCGTCCAACCCGCCCGACTTAAGTGAAAAGTAAAATGTATAATTAGCTTTTTGCAGCGATTATTTCGCTTTTTACAGCGAAACAATTTGTCGCGATATTAAACAATTTGTTGCAACCTAAGTGGTTCGATGCAGTTGGTGTTTTTATCATTCGGGCGCCAAAATGCACGAAAATGCCTTCCTAAACTAACCCACCCCATTTCGAATTGGCGAGACACACTGCGAAGACCACTTTCGCCCTAACCCAGTGCCACCCCGCGTCGCCTCCCTCTGCCTAGTGCCACCCCGCGACTCTGTCCCTTTGTAAAGCGCCACCCCGTGACACTCCTCCATCGCTCCACCCCTCCCCGAAGCGAGTACATATCGGTGCAGATCTTTATAAGCAGGATCTTTAAGGTCAGCTCTATGTATTCAAATCCATTGTTTTTGTGGTGTTAATTACTCTATTGGATTCCTTTTTGTTCTGTTCATTAAACCCTAACCTAGACCCTCCCTTTCCGTACTCTTCGCACTCTTCTTTTCCTTCCCCCCTCCTTTGCTCGCACAAACGCAGGTAGACACACCCCACAAACAGAGGCAGAAACAAACGCATATCTCGGTAGGATTTGTTAGCCAAACCGTAGGCTCTCCTGCTCCTCTTATACATTTGCTTTGATGAATGTGGTTTTCGTAGATGATCACTGGATACTATTTTTTGACATTCTTTTAATTGTTAGTTTGTCCTTCGGAGTAATTTGCAATATGCTGCACTGAGTGCTTTGAGAAGACTTCCTCTGGATCCCGGAACTCCCGCATTTCTTCCTCGTGCTGTACAGGGGTAAGTTCTTCATTCTTTCACTGATTGTTTTTTAAGGTGTTGGATTTCCTGTTGCAAGGTTATGGTGGGATACTTGAAGCAGTGACTTAGTGGCTTTTGATGGAAATAGAAGTTTATCTTTGTGGATTTTGTTCTTTTGTGAAACTCAAGGATTTGATTTATGTTGTGATTTTCCTCCTTTCTTTTTGGGCCTTCAGAGTTGCACTAGCTTTTTGGGTTCTCTTTAATAAATCTTATTGGATTTTGTTCTTTGTTTTTGTAATAAATTCTTGTAACGTTCCCCCCCCCAAAAAGGAAAAAACTGCAGTATTACTCATAAAAAGGAACTAATTCAATGCTTGTTTAGTAAGTAAGATAAGTTCTATTAATGATTAAAAACGCACTATCGGCTATCCTTTAAGAACAGGGAGTATACATCAAATACACCAAACTAGAGAAAGCAAAGATATCAAGAAAATATAGGAAGTTAAAATTACAGAAATATAAGCTTTCCATCCAATAAAAATGTGTATTAAAAAGAAACTCTGAGTTCCTACATCGCGCCTATACAATTTTTGAAACTCTAATTGTTTCTTTCTCACCTTATGTATACGTATATATATAATATTGATCTCTCAGATATAAATATATATATATATATATATATATAATATCTGAATGATGTTGTTGTGCTAATAATTATTAGCTCTCTGCCATTTTGACTTGGAAAGATACATCTTTCCAACTCAAGATATTTTGTAGTCAGCTTGCTACCTATATATATAGTGTGGCAAGCTGACTACTAAATATTTAGGGTAAAATCTAACCACCTAACTACGTACATCGATCCATCTAAAGTACTTTAGTATAAAATCTTTATTTCAAACATGAATCATATACATACCCTGAAAGGATTATCAATAACATAGCTGTTACGCTTAAGAATGTATGTTACACAACCAAAAGAGAGTCAACATAATCAAGCTTTTCCTCACCATGATGGTAGGTTTGAAGAAAGATATTTTATTGCTCAAAATAACTTACAATTAAAGCTTCCTGCTGCAAACAAATAGCTAGAATGAATACCATATTCAGAAATTTCTTCAACATCTGTCAAATGGAGAAAAATATCGGGTTTTTGTTTTGGGTCATTAAGTGACAGCAAAGACTATAAACAACTGATTTTCATGACAAAGAGTTGGTTATGTGTAGTTAAAAACTTTATTAGAACTAACTACGAGTAAAACTAGAGAAGATAAAAATGAGGACAACACATGTACTGGTGTTCACTCTGCTTGGAACCACTGCAATTTATTAGCCACTGGATCATTAGACTATTGCATGTAAATTAGATCACATAAATTACATGCAGATATGGCTGAGAACCAATGTATTTTATTTGTGCAATCGTCCCATGCAGTTTGTGGAAAAAAGAGGAACAAATCTGTACATTAGCTTAGCTCACATGCGCCCCAGTTCAACTTATTCATGCACTTAAACTTTTTTCAACGCGATCAGTCTATCTATGTGTGACATTGCAACAACCTCAATTCAGCAACTCACTTTATTTAGTTTCTTTTATAGCATTTACCAGTTGCAGTTTGTCCCTTGTATTTCTATTTCTATTTCTATTTTGATGTTTCAAAACTCTTCTAAATAGACACATTTATTAGCAAAACAGTAAAAGTAACAATAGCCATCGCCACCATATTCCAATAGCAGCTTTTACTTCTTCATTTAGTTTTAAAATAGTAAGTTTGATATATTTTGTCAAAACCTCTCTTGTTTAAATAAAGAACTCATCCTGCTTTTTTACCTTGCTCATAGATCATCATGATCATCAAGATCAGTTGATAATAGAACATCTAAAACTTTTTAGGCCAAGAATTTCTTGAGCATGCTTGCAAGTAATAAGGATCATGCTCTTGTATTACCCCTAGGTTCTTCAGAATTGGGGCGAGTTATAAGGATCGTGCTAGCTAGGGGGCATTACAAAAACTCAATATCAGATCTTTTATTTGATAAAATTATGCGAAGCTGGATACAGTTAACCATGTTTTCACTAACAAGCCACAGCAATTATTAGAGAAATCCAAAAACATAAATTTATGGATTTTCCTTACACTCCGTATAAATTAAGGCCTAAATTAGCAAATGTTTTTTTTATTGCCCCTCTTTTCCCTTTTCCTAATCTCTAGTATGGTAAAAAGCTAGAAGTCTCACTACTTATCAGAATTCCTTAGCTCACTAAATTCTTTTAGTTAATCATAATCCAGGTGCATGGAAGTTCTTCCCATTTTGATGATGGCCACCCACATATTTTCCTTGGGAGAAAAAGGTTTTTGAAGTTCTGATAATAATTTATATCTATTCTAAAAGGGTCAAAATGAGATTTTTGATAAGTCTCATATGATTTGGGTTTTTCTTGATCTATCTATTACAAATAATATCACCAATCTCACTTTAGCCATGATAAGTAAGATCATGCAATTTGTAACGATCTTAAGTGCTGGTTCTTTTAAAATGATGAGGACTTATATCTTTATATTGTTATAAATATATTTTAACATATGGTAAATGAGATTTCACTATATTTGTGAGATAGAAATTATTATAGTTTATAAAACTAAATGGATTCCATTAATTATAACATTCACATATTCTTTTACTAACATATTTTACAGAGTCTTTTTTTGTATCATTTATGCCCCCTTTTGATTTCCTTAAGCATCTCTATGGGGGGGACAATGTCTCTAATACTCTCAGGTGTGTTAGAGAGGCTCAATCCCTCCTTCATAGAGTTTGAGAATATCTTGTAAGCTGTCAAACTCATTGGGGGTGCAGTCCAATGACTCCTCATCACACCCAATTACATTAAAGAGTAGTGAATGGTCTTTTTAAAAGAAAACAAAAATTATGCTACGTGGCAGTTTCCTTGTGTTATGTAGGTGTGCAACTGCAGCCTTTTAACATTGAAAATGTTCAGTGAGAAATAACTAATTGCTTAAATTATATTGCACTTGTCAATTTTCATATTTTTTTCTTTTCATGCAGTTTTTATATTTTAGATCTTATTTTTTTCACTCGTACATATTCTACAACAATTTTATTACGTAAAATTTTGGAGACACGATTGAGAAAAAACTTTTGTGGAAGTGGATTTTGATTGTGCTATTGTTGTTTTGTTTTTTCTTTGTGGAGAGTAAATTTACCCACACTGGATTTTTGTCATGGTTTCTTGGTTTTTTTAGAGGGGCAGGGGGTTGGTGGTGAGAGATAGTTGCTTGTATCTTTGGGATGAATAGGTCAGATCTATATCGGTTGACCATCTTGTGTACGATCAGTTCAATGAATAGCCAAATAGAATTTTAAAGTCTTACTGACATTCAGCTTCCCAGTTTTGTTCTCGTCCCTGCTTAGACTTGTGTTGCCACCCTATGGTGGTTAAAATGCCAAGACACTTCTTTGGCAGTCTCCAATTTGGTGGAACCTGCAGTGAAGGTAATCATTGACTGCCTCCAAACAAGTGGGAATGAGTATTCACAAAAAGTGGGTGTAGTATAATGTCAGGAATGCAGTCACAGGGAGAGTCTCTTAGAGAGACTCAGGGAGACTAAAAAGGGTGTGTGTTAAGGAACTAAATATTTTGTGTTGTTTTTTGAATTATAGGCTGGCAGGGTGTTTTTGGGCATGGTAACTTTTTTGGGGGATGAAACAGGATGTTCAAGATGTTTAAAGCAATGCATTAAGTAGTTATACTATATGGTATGTGGTTGTGTGTGGTTGTCTATCAATGGGGTTACGTGACCACTAAATAATTTTATGGGTGTTTGAAGTTATCTGAAAATTGCAAGATCACAGTAAACATTGGTAACATATACTGCAAACCAGAAGCTGAGGTCGGATTACATGCCTTGTAAGTAATGATTATAATGCAAAGACTGAATTTCTTTGATTAGAAATATCTGCACCTCTTATTTACTAACACTCATTGTGTCGATGTTTGGATCCACCTTACAGGTTGAAGCAGCCATATAGTGTTTATGTGGACAACCTCCCGAATAGGCACTTGCTGGACACAGGACAATGCAGTTTGGGATGGGCCTCGAGACAAGGTTTTGGTTTTAGCTTACTTAAGTAGTTATCAGTTTTTTTAGTTTAGTACTAAAAAGTGCATCCTATTTTCCTCCAAAATTCCTTTGATGTTTGCTTATTTTTGGACTTTTAGCTATTGCATGATCATGAAAATTTCTATTATATAGGGGAAAGTATGGGTGGCAGAGAATGAGATTTGGTTTTTGATTTTGATGTACATGCAGCTAAATTAATTGATGAAAACTATATGTACGTTTAGATAAGGTTTAAGTTGGCTCTAGATCATTATGGGATGCAATGCTGATATTTGTGATGCTACATAATTCATGTGTATGTTGAATGGGGTTTCCCTCTTGCTCTTTAGTGCAAGTCTATGGCAGTGTGTTAGTTATAGTATAAGGCGTATGGTCATATGTTTATTCCATAGGACTGGTATATAAAGGATTCACAAAAGGCAATAATAGTTTGGAGTCCAATGTTGTCAGGTTTATTGCACTAACTCATGAGCAAACATCCTACTAGGTGGTTGTTTATCAAGCTGCTAAGTGTATATTGTTTGCTACCTTTTGGTTGATGCATGGCTGGACCAAAATGTATGTGTGAGGATGTGTTGTACTGGATGAAGGTTCAGGGATATTGAACTTGGATGCATGTTAGAGATGACTCTGTTTCATTGGGCAGTTTTTTGTTGAGATACAATTAAACATGAACAATTTCATGGTGGTAGATAAACTGTGAAGTGGACCACTGCCGTGCGTGTGAAATGACTTGATCCTATCTCACCCAGCCCTGCCAAGCCAGTGGATTTTGCTGCCTATAAGTGTTATGGACAATTTTTGATTCAGTTGATGATGTTAATATTGTATTACATTTAGAATTTGCTAAGACCTAAGATTTAAATTTGTAAGGTTCTGGGATTTGAAATGTAATAGTTAAAAATCCTTGATTAATTCCTGGAAAACTGATCAAGGATTTTAAACAGTTTATGAATGAATGTTCACATGGTTCTTACTTTGAAATAGATATCTACTTCTTATTTAGCACAAAATAATGTTATTTGGGATAATTTAGTAATATTGCTTATCAGACGAGATCAATAATATAGGAATGTTTATAATCAAGATTTTATGGCTATGACAGCCACACAATTTCCATAGTTATTTATTTAGTTTTTTTTAAATTTTGTAAAAGACCATGAAATGAGCAGTCCCAACTATTTGTTAGAATCTTTTGCGGCGAAGTAGATTCACCGGAAATAAGCTTTCCCAACTATGGCTTTTGTATTCACTATCTTCGGCGATTTCAACTTGCTGGAAATAAGTTTATTTCAAACAATTTGAAATGAGGCAACCGGTTTTTGGCAACCAACCTGCAATGAAAATGATTTCGTTAGAATAAATTATTTGGAGCGAAATTTGGGCTTATAGCGGCAATTTTGTAGCAATGAAAAAGACCGAGTTCCATGTAGTGATAGGGGAATTAATTCCCAACACGTACGTTGGGAATTAATAATTCTCTAAATTCATGATCCACTTCTTACGGGGATATATATTATAATTAAACACGACAGATATCATTGAGACGTGCAGATATTAGAAAATTAATTAAATAAATAAATTTTGGTTTCTGATATCACGTTTCGTTGTCTAAATTTCGAAGTTTTTGAATATATTTGATTGAAGTGAAGAAAAATTAAACTGATTCATATGACGTCATGATTTGTTTCAAAGTCCTTTTCTTGGAATAAAAGTCTGATTATTAATTTTTTAAAAACATGTTTGATAGGGGTTTATTGATTAATTATCAAATAATTAAGTATCTTTTGATTTATTTTTCCCGTGGTAGATCATTATTGAATGCAGTACTATTTTCCTCTTTGACAAAGTCAAAGAGATTAGTCTATTATTTTTTTTCATGGCCGATCATAGAATATACTATTTTTCTCTCAATTATAATATCCTTGACAAAGTCTAGAAATATATTTTACTCTAACATTTATTATGGCTTCATTTAGTTACACAGATAAGATGAGATGAGATGAGATTTATTTTTAAAAATTGAATAAAATATTATTATAATATAAATTTTCAATTCGACTTATTGCAACAATTAATTAATAAACAAAAGAAATAATTAATCCACCTAAATAATTTTTTGATGGACTTGTTATCTCTTGGTATTTTTTTGAGATATTGTTCGAAGATCAAATCTCCAAACCAGTAGTACTAATAATTCTCTTTATTTAAAAATTTTATATAAATTGCATGGGTTAAACATGATGCTAAGCATAAATTATTGGTACGATAAAAGTATATTTATAAAGGGATAAGTTTCATAATAATTCTTCAGTAGATGGAACTTAGAAATTTCTTAACGATAGTAAGGAAAGCTACCATTAGGCCAAGTCTAATGGTAGTTGGATGTTAGTTGAAGCTTGAGAGTGACTAAAGAAAAAAGAAGAAAGAAAGAAAGTGGTGTGGGGTTGCATGGCCATGTTCCCTCCATAAAATTGGGCCAAGTCTAATATTGAAACGTCTTTGAGGGTTCCTTGTGGAAATTTTTGCCATCAAGCACGACTTGGCTGAAAGGGTAATCCGCGGGACACGCACTACCTTTTTTTTTTTCCAGTGTGAAGTTGCGAGGAAAGTTCACACTGGAGATAAGGTTTGGTTAGACAAAAACCAAGCATGCAGTTTCTGTTCATCTCTACCAAACTTAAAATGAAATACATGTGATTGATGGAATTCCCACAATTTAAATAAATAAAAAAATTAAATAAAGAGAATTAGTGGTATGGAGACCTGATGTTCTCCGAACATCTCTTATGGTTTCTAGGCAACAGAGGAGAAAAAATGCTAAGAGATAACAAGTATATCAATTTTTTTATTTTTAATTTTTAAATGGGCCCGTCAGTTACCAATTAATGAGACCCTTGTCTTAAATATATTTAGGTGTATTAATTATTTTCTTTCCTTTATTAATTATTAGTTGTCTATTAATATTATTTATCATTTTAATTTTTATTATTTTAATATTTTTTCACTTATAAATTTATTATCTAATATTATATCTGAGATAATAAAAGGATGATGACAAAAGAGATGATGAATATGTTCTTTCACACATATATGAGCAAAGACTTGTCACACATATAAAATAATTATTTTGATTAATTATATACAAAAAATACGTAAAAATAATAATATATAACAAAACTTTTAGCCAATAATTATATCATTATATATATATATATATATATATATGTAATTATTGGCTAAACGAAAGTATAATTCATTCAGCGTTTAGTGCATGAGGCCTGGGGGCTTACGTGTAGTTTTGATATTCACAGATATTATGAAATAATAATAAACAGCAATGACTCGATGGCCGATCCTTCAATTTTTCAAATTCTATTTTTTTAAAAAGAGTGGACCGAGTGATATTAGCTTCTGTTTGTGTGTATATATAAGTATTCTTAAGTATTTTATTTCTAAATATTTCTTAAATATAAAATATATTTTTTATTTTAAATCTTTTAACTTTTTTATTTAATCATTACTTAATTAATACAATTTTATCAAATTTTTAAACAAAATACAAAAATATGAATACAAATTTTTTGGATTTCAGCAAAAAATAATATTAAAAAATTATATTTAAATAATATTTTAACTTTATAATATTTTTATCTTATTTTTTCTCCCTCCTTTCCAAATATCTATTAAAACTCATTTTTGAATATCTATTAAAACATTTTAACTCAAATAATTTTATTATTATTCACAAACTATTTCACTACTATTTACGTATATTCACGTATATTCTAATTTTCCAAATCATCCTAAGTTTAACATTATTATTATTTTGATTTTTTTTTTCTTTTCTCTGACCAGTTTTATTGATTGAAACTGACTTTTCAGACGGCTTATGTAGCCAACTTTCGTGGAAATTGGGATAAGCATAGTCTTATAAATTTGATCACATGCTGGATAGTTGCAGCAAAGATTTTTCCACTCTAAAGAACAAAACTAGTCTGGGGAGAGAGAATTAACACGACTTGACTTTACAAATTCATTTCAAAGCCTAATTTCTTTTCCTGTATCTGAGAACTTTCTTTCATGCTAACTTCGGCCTTCATGGCAACTTCCTTCCAACTTTGAAATATCTCAACTTTGAAATAAATTTCTTAACGATAGTAAGGAAAGCTACCATTAGAAGCTTGAGAGTGACTAAAGAGTAATATTGAAACGTCTTTGAGGGTTCCTTGTGGAAATTTTTGCCATCAAGCACGACTTGGCTGAAAGAGTAATCCATGCATGGGACACGCACTACCTGTTTTTTTTCAGTGTGAAGTTGCGAGGAAATTGAAAAAATACACTCCAATTTAAAACTTGAAAACCCCTTTGGCCAAATATGGAGACAAGGGTTTGGTTAGACAAAAACCAAGCAGTTTCTGTTCATCTCTACCAAAATTTAATGAAGTACATGTGATTGATGGACTACATGAATTCCATTCTCCAAATTTATAATTTCTAGGATTTGATGAATTCTAGATGCACCAATATTTCTACTGATCATTATTCATATTACAAAAGCAACTCTAGAATTTGATTCATTCAATTCTTGAACTTCGAAGAAATTTCTCGAAATATGGTCCTTGACATTGATGTGGCCCAATTGACAGTAAAGAAAAGAAAAAATTTTCTTTTAAAAAATAAAAAATGGGCTGATTACTTAATGTTACAGCATTCATGATCTTGAAAAGCTATCTATTCCATAGGTTGTATTCAACACGTGATGTCGAGAAAATGGTTTAACTTTTCCCCTTGTCACAATTTTTATCTCTAGGCATTTTATCTTTATCTCATCTATGAAAATAAACAAAAAATTAAATTTTTCTAAAATCATTAGTACGTATTAATTATAGAGCCAACTTACCAACCATGAATATATATGACGTATGTACAGTGGGTCGTTAATTCAATATTCCAACTTGAATCATGATAAGTATAACATTAGAGATCAGGTATGAGAGGCCGAGAGAATAGGCGACCTACATGTGAATATCAAAAGTACACGTGCTGGACAGTTGCAGCAAAGATTTTTCCACACTAAAGAAAAAAAACTAGCCTCGAGGGAGAGAAGACGACTTGGCTTTACACATTAGCCTAGTTTTTTTCCCTGTATCTGAGAACTTTCTTTCATACTAACTTCAGCCTTCATGGCAACTTCCAGCTTTGAAATATCTCAAGTACGAAGTACAATATAAAACCGATCGATTGAGATCTTGATCAAAATCATTATAGAAAGAGATCTTTATTTATTATTTTTTACTTGTAAGCCTTTTATCAAATGCCACATCATTGGATGATGAGAAAAGATATGATAAATAGATTTTTTCAAATACTTTACATATATAAGCAAATACTTTCTACATGCATATAGAAATATATATATATATATATATATATATATATATATATATATATATATATATGATTATTGGGTAAAAGAAATTATAATTCATTCAACCTTTAGTGCATGGGGGAGTACGTGTACTTTTGATATTCACAAATATTATGAAATAACAATGAACATGATCATGATGTCCAACCACTATCGCGCCCACTGGAGCATGAACAATTGGGAGTAAGCAACACGCTGCTGGGACTTGATGCTATGACATGATATTCTATATCATAAACTGGTATACTTTGTTTTCCATCAAACATTTAATCTCAAACAAACACGTACATCATGACAACTTGCGTTTATTTTATTGGGAGTAAGCAACACGGTTGTTGTTAGAAATTAATGATTTTCTTGATTCATTGACTTGATCTTTCATGCATGGTCGATCATATATAAAAATTAAAATATACTATTTTTCTCTCAGCATCATTGACATACAAACTCACAAAGAATTAAAGATATTTTGTTCAAACCTTCAGTTGATTGGTGATCATGAGTACGATTGGTTGTGGATTAATTCGGCTTATTGCGATAAATATTAATTAATAAAAGAAATAAAAGAAT
Organism: Carya illinoinensis; assembly: GCF_018687715.1. Lineage (NCBI taxonomy): Eukaryota > Viridiplantae > Streptophyta > Magnoliopsida > Fagales > Juglandaceae > Carya > Carya illinoinensis. Next base: position 7,566,207 of record NC_056755.1, on the reverse strand, counting down.
TAATCCACCTAAAGGGTGGGGCTACTGTTTTTATTTTTTTATTTTTTATGGACTTGTTATATAAATCTCTTGGCATTTTATCTCCTACAGTCCTACTTTACCTAGAGTTATGAGAGATGTTGGGAGATGATCAGGTGATCTACATACCACTAATTCTCTTTATTTAAGTCAAAGGCATGTGGCTTAATTGGCATAACTCTCCGTCTCCAAAATGAAGGTCTGGAGTTCACCCCCTCTCCCCCAAATGTTTCAAAAAAATTCTCTTTATTTAAAAACTTTATATAAGATGGGTGAAACATGATAAGCCTAAATTATATATATATATATATATATATATATATAATAAGTAGTAATATTATCATAAAATTATATTTAAGTGATAAATTTCATAATAATTATTTATTAGATGGAACGTCTAAGTTGTGTAATGATCAATCAAGCAGTGGATGGCCGATCCATCAAATTTGCAAATTCCATTTTTTTTTAAGGAGTGGACCGAGTGATATTAGCTCCTCTTTGTGTGCATATATAAGAATTCTCATGTATTTTTAAATATTTTATTTCTAAATATCACTCAAATACAAAATATTTTTTTATTTTAAATCTTTAACTTTTCATCTAATTATTACTTAATCAATACAACTTTATCAAATTTTTAAACAAAATACAATAAATATGAATACAACTTTTTCGGATTTAGGCCAAAAATAATTTAAAAGATTATATTTAAATAATATTATAATTTTATAATATTTTTATTCAATTTTTTCTCTCTTATTTTTAATAATCTAATAAAATATTTTAACTCAAACAATTTAATTACTATTTACAAAATATTTTACATGTATTCTTATATAGTTTAGCATATTATTATTTTGAATTTTGTTGTTCTAATTTTCTCTGACCAGTACCATTGAACTGACTTTTCAGACAGCTTATGTAGCCAACTTTCATGAAAATTCGGATAAGCATATTCTTATGAATTTGATCACGTGCTGGACAGTTGCAGCAAAGATTTTTCCACACTAAAGGAAAAAACTAGTCTCGTGAGAGAGAGAACACGACTTGGCTTTACAAATTCATTTCAAAGCCTAAGTTTTTCATCTGAGAACTTTCTTTCATACTAACTTCGGTCTTCATGGCAACTTCCTTCCAGCTTTGAATTATCTCAAGTACGTACGATATAAAATCGTACGAGGCCTTGGCCTTAATAATTGATCATAATCATCATAGAAAGAGATCTTGATCATGGAATTGCAAATGGTACTGTTTCGGATGCTTGTGTTAGTGATCATGTGCTCAATACTCAATGCATTCGCGCGAGCATCGAACGTAATAAACCGTTCATGTCAAGAATACTGTGGGAATGTAAGCATGATTCCATACCCTTTTGGAATTGGAAATGGTTGCTTCGTCGATGATTGGTTTGAGATAGTCTGCAAATCATCGAATGACTCTTATGATCTCGGATTTCCAAAGCCTTATTTGAAGAGGTTAGACCTGGAGGTGATGGAGATTGACATAACTTTCCCAGGTCGAGTTCGCGTCAGCTATCCCATATTTTCGAGTTGTACCAATGTCACGAACAGCACAAAGAATCTGAAGTTAGAGAAAACTCCTTTCGGCTTCTCTGAGAACGACAACAACTTCGTTGCCATGGGTTGCAACAACTCTGCCTCCATGTGGTCCATTTTTCCCGATGACTCGGTTTCATATGGTGGGTGCAAATCCCCTTGTTACAGAGCTCCATTCACAAATGGAAGTCATTGCAACGCCACAAATTGTTGCCAAACTACAATTCCTTCTTATCTCCAAGCATTCTCTACAACTATACAGCCGAAACTTAGTTCTTCCCCCTATAATGGTAGTAATGAGTGCAAGTATGCATTTTTGGTAGACCAGAATTGGTTTGAGACCAATTTCACAGAGCCGAATCCAAATATGTCTGTTCCAGTGGTATTGTACTGGACCTTTGACAATACTACTTTCTATTCTCTTCCCACAATGAAAAACATGACGGCAAGAGAATACAAGAACTATACCTATATTTGTCATCTGGCGCTGGTGTTGCGAAATCCTACTAATCATTGTGATTGCGAGAATGGCTACAAAGGAAATCCGTATCTTCTTGGAGGATGTGGAGGTAAATATCTCTTTCATAACAACCTAATTAATCCATTAATTCTCGAAAGCTTTTGTTTTGGAAGTCAACGTAGAAAGGTGAAAATAAATTTAAAGCATAGTTATTAATTTTACAAATCCTTTTACAATTCTATTCTAAATAAAGAGCAGTTATGAAAAATAGAAATTCAAATTAAATAATAGAAAGCTCATTATTAAAAAAATTAACCTGCATGCATTTTTTATGAAATGATAGTATAAAAATTTGAGAAAAGTTGTGTATGTTATAGAGGTATGTATACATAGTCGTGCATGTTATAACAGTTCTCTTAATGAGAAATACTTTAGCCATAAAAGGATTACACAAAAATAAATCTATAAACTGATGTGACTTAATACAGTACTTTAGAATGTAAAGTTACTTTTAAAGTAAAGTTGATCTAACGCGTCATGGAAAGTTATATCAGTTTGTAGGCTCACTTTTATATAATTTTTTTGTATCTATAACAGTTCTCTTTTAGACAACCACAACCTTGACCTTTCAACCCATGCAGAGTATCGTCAGCCATCATATATAAACAGCTTATGCCTTTGTAAAACATCACCTGTACTTATATTGTGTAAATTTTTTTCAGGTCTAATTATTCTAACCTCTTTTATCATGAGGAGGCAAGCCCCCTCTCAAAGTTGGATTAAAATATTTTCGAATTGTTCTCAAAATTTAGAATTTCAAGTAGAAGAGACACTGCATGACTCATCATGTATTTGTTATTTCTTTAATATTATCTTAAATATTTATACGAAAAATCAATAAATATTATAGAATACTCAATTCTATGTATAACTCTTTCTCTGTTGCTTAGACCCCTAATCAAATCTCAAATTACCTATGAAGATTTTTTCCCTTACATGAGTTATGGCAGTAGTTGCTTATTTACACGCTTGCATGCACATGTTAAGATCAAAACCTGGAGTACTACTCAATCTATCCAACCATAAAATTAAAAATTAATGGCTGCTTTTGGACAAATCTCTCTCTCTCTCTCTCTCTCTCTCTCTCTCTCTCTCTCTCTCTCTCTCTCTCATATATATTAACAAATTCTATTACAATATTGGCAGATATTAACGAATGTACAGACCCTGACTTTAACATAACTTGTACACCTAATACACGCTGTGAAAATACTGAAGGTTCTTACCGTTGTGTCGCAGCTAAGAACACAAAGCTTTCCATAATCATAGGTATGTATTCCTTCTCATTATACATATTAATTGCAAGTACATGACCTTTCATTCTTCTTTTTCTGCAAATTCTCTAATAATTTTCATGCTAATTAATAGTTGTCCCATGCATGTCTTGATCCAAAGAACAGTTATCGGTTAATCACGTACATTTTGTCAAATTCAACTTCATTTTCTTGCTCGAAGCACACAATAAGTAATAGTAACCCCATCTTGTTTCTTTTATATTTTATTTTGGGGGCAACTGAAAATTTTAATTAAGGATTATATAAGATATATAGTCAATATCGATGCAGTATATTAAAGTTATATGCAATAGTACCATATCATGCATAGTACTGTAAATAATACTCGATCGATCCATCTTAATCTTTTATTCCTCTTATGGGAAATTAAGCCAAAAACCGTTTTCATGTCATTTTATTTGGTTCTTGCTGATTTATTTATTTATTTATTTATTCAGTAAAACTTATGCCAATTTTTTAAAAATCAACTCATAGAATTTAGGTTATTTATGTTAGCTTTGAACCGATAGAGGTTACATATTTGTTGTAGAGCAATCTTAGATCCAATTTTATGGTGTGCAAATTTCGTATATTTTATTTGAAAAAAAGTAGGATCTATTATTAAAAAGTGAGTTTTTTAAATGGAATGCGTAAGATTCGCACACTCTAGAATCATTTTTATTTAAAGTGAGTTTTTAAATGTAAGTCCCATATTTTTTTCTATATTTATTAAATGGAATGCATGAGATTTGCACACTCTAAAATCATATATATCATTTTCCTTTATTACGCGCGCGCGCACACACACACACGTATGTATCATATATATTATACAAAACCATTGGATTCAATCTAGTCATATTCCAACACTAAGAACTTATACCACAAAGTTGATCTTATTGTCTCCAACTATAAGTGCTATCAACTTCTAAATTAAGAAAATTCATTTGCTAGTAATGACTGTCTAAAGAGTTGTCTTGAGTATATATATAATTGGTCTTGAGAATAATATATAGAGTTCTCCAACCCGAAAGCAATATTTTTTTCAATTTAATTTTTGTTACTTTTCATAGTACTTTTAATTCAATTTTATGTGAACTTGCTTTTGGCACAACATAGTTTGTCTGGCAATATTCTAGCATTCATAGAAATGTCTTTCTAGTCAATGTTCTTAATCACCAATTTTATTATTTTACCATTAGTACTATTGCAAGGAGTAATTAAGATCTTTCTATTTCATTGAGTCAAATAGGTGTTAGCACAAGTCTTGGTGTATTATTTCTGATTTTCAGTGGATGGGGGTCATACAAAGTGATAAAGAAAAGGATGAGGATTAAACGCAAGGAGAAGTTCTTCAAACAAAATGGTGGATTACTGCTACAGCAACAACTATCTACAAACAACGAAGTTAATGTTGAGAACACCAAATTGTTCAATTCAGAGGAATTGGAGAAGGCCACTGATCGTTTTAGTGTGGATAGAATAATTGGACATGGTGGACAAGGCACTGTTTACAAAGGTATGTTGGCAGATGGAAGAATTGTTGCAATAAAAAAGTCCATGGTCATAGATGAAGAAAAACTTCAAGCATTCATAAATGAAGTCGTGATTCTTTCACGAATTAATCATAGGAATGTAGTTAAGCTACTTGGTTGTTGTTTAGAGACTAAAGTTCCGCTTCTAGTTTATGAATTCATTCCTAATGGAACTCTTGCCGAATATCTCAATGGACAAAATGAGGAGTTTTCACCAACATGGGATATGCGTTTACGAATTGCTATAGAAGTTGCAAGGGCTCTTTTCTATTTGCATTCGGCAGCTTCTTCACCCATTTACCATCGTGACATTAAGTCTACAAACATCCTCTTAGATGAGAAGTATAGAGCAAAAGTAGCGGATTTCGGGATTTCAAGATCTGTTGCTATTGAGCAAACTCACCTAAGTACACTAGTACAGGGAACTTTTGGATATGTAGACCCTGAGTATTTTCGGTCAGGCCAGTTCACAGATAAGAGTGACGTTTATAGTTTTGGCGTTGTTCTTGCTGAGCTCTTAACTGGGGAAAAAGCTATCTCATCAATAGGAGCAAGAGATACCAAAAGTTTAGCTGCATTTTTTGTTAGTTCAATGGAAGAGAACAATTTATTTAACATCCTTGACAATCAAGTTTTGAAGGAAATGGAAAAAGAAAAAATCATTGCGGTTGCAAACCTTGCGAAAAGATGCTTGAACTTGAAAGGAAGGAAACGACCTACAATGAGAGAAGTTGCAATGGAATTGGAGGCCAACCAAATGTCACAAAATTTAGCTTCTAACCTTCAGCAGAAATATGGAGAGATTGAAGATGCCAAAACTGAAATATCCAAGCAACGTGATGTTGTTTCTGTATCAACAACGTCAAGTATGGATAGTGCCATCGCAGCCTCATCTTTCGATACACAACCATTATTCATATCTTCTTAATCATCAAGTGATATTACACCTTGATTTGTGTTGTATTACAAATATTTGTTTAATTTCATCTTCTCCATAATTTTCTCTTTAGACAATGATCTTATGGTAGTATAACGCATAAACATCCAATTTTCTATTCGGTTTCATAAGCATCTATTTTTATATATAAATAAAATGGGGCCTCAAGTTGCTCTAGGATCTAAGCTCTACTCAGAAAGAAGAAAAAAAATCAAAAAACAAAAGCTTATCTTCCATAATATATTACCTTTGGAGTGTTTACTATAGTTTAGAATTAATGAATAGCAAAAGAAAAAACCAGCTCCTCTTTTCATAGCCACCTTAAGCTTTTTTCAACTTTTAAATCTTGTTGGATGAAGATTGTTGACTTGCTAAAAGCAACAAAACCCTTGGCATAATAGGCCTCACAAATTTAGACCATTTTCTTCATGCTCAAAGGCTCAAAGCAAGTCTCAAGCTGCCTCATGAACAGCTAAGGAAAAAGCTACATGAACATCTTAGTTTATAAAGAAGACCATCATGCATATATAGGTGACCGTTGATCGCTTGAATGTTTATCTACTAGCTATTACAAGGTCTATTGCTTAATGTGGTGTGGTGCATTAGATGAATGGAAATGGACTTAAAGCATTCTTTCACTTCTTTTTCGGTCTCTCACGGTCAAAATCCTTCAAGAAGCCACAAGTCAGCCAAAAGAGCCAACACCATTATATATTTTCCTCAAAGACAGACCTCCACCCAATGGAACTCACTTCTCAAGAATCACATGGGTGCTTTAAACTGAACAAAGACCAAGGTTGTTTGGCCATTTAATCCCCGCGTGAAAGGATATCTGGAACAAATCAAATCCACAAAAATTATCAAAAAACATTGATGAGAGGAGTGAAGCAACTAACAGCTCTAAGCAACTCTCTCTCCTTGTTATGGGTACTACTTGCACCCATGGACAAGATCTTTCTAGTTGCCTACTTAGTTAGTTAAATTTGAAGAACTGGATTAGGAAAAGATGCATAGAAATAAAACTAAAGATAGATTTTCACAAGTTATAGCATAGATATTTTATTTAATACCATCTGTCTCATAAGTCACTACGAGAATTGATGTTGCTTTACATGAAGCAAAATGTTTTTTTACCATTATGAGCAACAAACTATTTCTTAGTCACAAATTTCAATATGCTTTTCATATGAAAACAAGTTATACATGTCTATAACTACAAATACGTACAGAGCATAAGGAGCAAGGAATATAAGATTCAGATATAGAAAAGATTTAGAAGAAAAAACCTAGGTCTACAAGATGTTCTGATATAGTTTAAGAAAGAAATTATAGGTAATCTAACAACCAATTTTTCCCCTCATTAAATAAATATATTCATACAGTAACCTTGAAGAAACAAAATTAAGATGAAACTTGCCCCATTCAGGAGGGAATGGATCATTAGGCGTCTTGTTGTCTGCAAACTTCTTACCAAAAATCAATCCAGTTTCCTAAATCTACATAATCAGATGAATAATACATGTTAAATCTCTCAAGTTTACACATTAATCAAAAAATTAAAAACTCTAGACACAATATGTACCTCCCCAATTATGGGGCCTTCCGACCGGTGCGCTGTTTTTGAATGCTTTTAAATCATCTTGAAACTTTGGGGAAATGCTCTTTTCTTGATCTGCAATATTTCCTTCTCTATAAAGAAGTTAGATAACTTTCACTCAATGATAGTCGTAATATATAATCTTTGTGTTGATCATGCGAAATATACAGATATAGATATTTAGGTATATGTCATTGCATTTTTGCATGTACAAGATGCAACTCCATCAGATCCTATTTAGTCCATGTTTGACAATACTACTTCCAATGAAATATGAAGTAAAACTTTGTAGATCTTAAGTGCTTCAATTGCAACAACACAAAATACTAGGTGTCCAAAATAAGTAAAAGAACCTAAAAGGTCATATATATATATATATATATATATATATATATATTAAATAATCATCAACTTCCGAAACTTACTCAGGAGTGACGTTGAATATTCCAAGTTTGTTGCTTTGAGAATATATGACTTCTAATACTTTGGGCCTCCCAAGTACAACACCAATGGGCATATATGCAAAAGAAAGGCCCTGGGAAATTCAATACATAATATTAAAACATGTGTTTTGTACCAGGATTTGAGGATCTGTCTCTGAGTTTAAGTATATCCCAACTTTACCCTTGCAAGGGACACAAGGTCTGGTTTTATATGTTGTACTTGTTGCACCCAAACATTGTGCCCAGCCTTCCAAATCTACAAATTACCTAAATCTGCATCATCCTGATAGTATTAGGATACAAATAAAGATATGCACACATATAGGGAAATATGAGAAACAGAGAGTAAGTACCTCATCCGCAATAAAAAGAATGCCATATTTCTTTTCAATAGCTTGAATCTGCATCAAATATGAAATATTTTATCATCTAATGTGTCTTCTCCAAAAATTTCACAAGGGGAAAGAGAGATACTTTATTTGCAAAAGAATTTTTAAAAAATATATTTATAAATAAATTGTAAAATTCTTTTTACCACAAAGTAAATATGTTGTATTATATTAAGTCATGTTAATTTGTGAGATTAATTTTACAACATCATTGGATGGAGTAGGATTTTTTATTCAAGATTGAAACCCTAAGTTTCCTCTGCCACTTTTTGTGTTTGCGTTTTTTTATAAACAATTGAAATTCCAATAAAAAATACAAGAAGTTTAAAAGTCCGAATGAATTAGAAGCAAATCTTTTATTATTATTAACAAAAATTAGGCGAGAAAATACATTTTTGCAAATTTTGAAATTCACAAAGAGCAATAAAATTATTTTTAAACAGTATGACTCGACTAATTTTGCTTTAAATAAATAATTTTTATTAGATTTGGACTGACTTCGAAGTTAGCAGGGAAATTAATGTATCCGCACAAGATATATTCAATCAACATAAAAACCAAATGACAACTTACGAATCAATCATACATACACCTCTCTCTACAAAAGTGTCACAATCATCTTAGGAACCGTAGTAGTGTGACGAAGAAGATGAAGATGAAATTCTCTCAAGAACTTGTAGGGCTTCTTTTATTGAGGTTCTCTTGTGTAGGATTAGAGAGACAATTATATTCTAACTTGAAGCAAACTAACAAAGCTTTTCTTTTTCTTCCAAATCAGCTTGTATCTGCGTGTCAGCCATCTGCAAAGCTTGACTCTTATACTCAACTATAAGCCCAGTCCCTTGGCCCGTGTCATCTAAAACTATAACCTTCCCAGTAAGTGGCTCAAGAAACATAACCCCAGAAGAGTACACATCACACTTTAGATTGGGCTTTAGGCTTCTAAGTGACTTTGGTACATGATAAGGCAATACGCCCAATTAGCTTGGACTTGGGCTAGGACTAGGCCCAATTGCAATATCTTGAAAGCTATCACACGAGGTTGTGGATCTCTTGCTTCCGAAAATTCGAACTGACGCTCCAACTTCTTGTAGTTCGTGTTATCGAATACTTAACTCACAAGCTAAATACAAACTTTCCACACGAAAAAATAGAGAACGTTTATACTTACAGTACTTTTCATCTCAAACTCTGGATCGAACTTGACTTATAAAAGATACTCTTTTCCTCTCAACATCTAGCCTTGACAAAGTCCATGAAAAAGATTGTTCTAAATTTCTTAACTTCCAGCTCGATTCTTGAACATCACGCTCGATTGTGGATTAATTTTTGGCTATATCACCCGATTATTATTTAATATTTTATCATTATTTTATTATTATTATTCAAACATCACTTAAAATTATCTCAATACCCAAATGTAGCCTTGATCAAGGCGGTTAGATTGCATCGTGTATGCACCGAAGACACTTCTAGGTAGGGGTGCACAAATAAGCCGAATAACCGACCCGGCCGATTCAACCGAACCGAACTGTACAAAAAATCTGAACCGTTCCAATTTTATTCAGTAGTGGAAATAGCCGTACCCGTTTTTTATTTAAACGGAATTACCCGATACCCATTTGGGCCTTTTCTCTCGCTCTCTGCCTTTCCCTCCTGTGAAGGCTTTGTTCCTCTACCGTGCTTCGACGATGGTCCCATGGAGACCGAAGAAGAAATTGATGTAGCCTACGAAGAAGTTTACGGCCCCGCATACAGTTTTGATCATCATCATCGGCATGAACTCGGAGCCCAAACCTCAACTTTCCCAGCTCCTCAGCCCCGTCTGATATTAAATCTTCCATCTTAAGCAATACCCAGATCCAGATTCGGGCTCGTCTTTCGTGGGTCGGTGCCTATTTGTTGAATCTACTTTGGTTGAGTTCGGTTTTTTTGTTTTGTTTTCAGTTTATGTTTGTTTACTTGTGTTTGGATAGCAGGAAAAAAAAAACGAAGGACGAAGAATTGAAGAAGACGATCCAGAAGACGATTATTGTCTTCAAATTTCAAGTTATCAGCAAGGTCAATTAAGGTTATTTCCTTGTTTTTACCCAGAAGACCCACGCATTATTTCCTTGTCTTCAACATCGGCAAGGTCAATTCATTCAGCTTATTTCCTTGTTTTTACCCAGAAGACCCACGCATTATTTCCTTGTCTTCACCATCGGCAAGGTCAATTTTCTCAAGGAAATGAAAAAAGAAAAAATAAAAAAGATAGAAGATTTAGCTTTGAGAATCAAGGCATGTCTCTTTCAAATCTACCCACGCAGAAGAAGACCCACTCAAATCTCTTCTCCTCTTTTAGATAGGCGTTGTGGACGGAGTCACTTACCGCTACCTACTTGTCGGCTCTAGCAAGCATACCACGAAATCGAACAGAAGCCTTTTGGAGAAGACGAAATCAAACACAGTAACTCATTGCAGCAACCCTTATCAGAAATGCACGACTTCTTTTTAGAAATCCTTAGAAAATGCAATGAGGGGTTTTGAGTTTTCTTGAAGGTACGAAGCTATATCCGGAACTTTCCTATTATATATGTGTTTGGTTGCTGAGAAACTACGGCATGCGCGAAAGTTTTTCTGTATAATCTGATTACTTCAATGGCCGGATTATATATGTGTTTGGTTGCTGAGAAACTATGGCATTGGAAGTCATCTTTCCTTCATCCTTTTTTCTTTCTTTCTTTTTTTTTTCTATAAAAAGATCAAATCGGAAAAGCAGAAAAAAATGGGTCGAGTAATCGGGTAATGGAATGCGGTTCGGGAATACCAAAGTCGATATTAGGAATAGTCGGGTTAGGTTGGAACAGAGACTATTCGGGTCGGGTCGGGTCGGGTGAACAGTCCTACTTCTAGATACTCATGCTGAGAAAATTAAATAAATAGAAAATTAATATTAAGTAAAAATAGATTAACCTATTTGTATGATCTCAACGTAAAGCCTCTTTTTTAATAATTTTTTTTATTGACACTGAGTGTTCAAAACAGCATCCCGACTATTTCAAGAGTGCATAGACCCTCTGCAATGAATTTTCTAAAACTGTATTTCGAGTAATTCAAAGAAAAATCCCCCAGTGGGATAACCATTTGAGATCTACTAATATTCTCACTATATAAGGTGTGATACATTTATTCTCTCACTAGTGGGATGAAAGTATGATGAAAATGAAGTGTATAGAATTCTTCTTTTTTATGGGATAAAAGATAGACTTCTTTTGAAGAATGCAAAATAAAGTGTGTACATGGTTGTCTATTTTACTTGAGATGCTAGGTTGCGTTTCAAAAGTGCCCCAAAAGTATTCCCTAGTGCATTTTGATTTGTTTTTTAAATGTTAAAAACACACTCACACACACAAAAATTCACTAGTGGTAACTTTAGTAAACATTTAAAAAAAAAAAAAACATAATGCACTAGGTGCAATTTTGGGGGACAAACACGCATTTTTAGGGGGAAAAAAAGTGTTCTAAGCAATCCCATTTCATTTATAGTATGTGCAACTAGATTGGTTTGAGTCATACCTCCATTGTTGCTTGATGAGTCATTCGTTTGTCTTCAAATCTTGATCAAAAGGGTGTGTGCAGTTTTGTTTTTGGAGAGGAGGTACTTCTCGCATGCTAAGGCTCCGAATCCAATGGGCTGGTTACCCTTATTTACAGGCCGTGAGAGAGAGAAAGAATGTGAAAAACTTATCCATTTCATTCATGTGAGCCCACGTACGACAACATAATGATTATCCCGATTCCCAATCTATATTAAAATGAAAATAAATACAACAATAAAAAGTCTTTTGAACTCAAATAAAATAAAATAAAAATTATAGTTGTGATTACGTCCAAAGAATAACGCAGTAGTTATAACACAGTTTTGAGGTATCGATTCCACAAAGAGACAAATTAAAAAAATAGCAAGAGGAATAAAGAAACTAAAGAAAAATATTAAATAAGTAATAGAGAACAAAGATTAATTTTAAATGTAAATTAAAGTGAAGAAAAGTGATTAATAGAAAAAGTACTCAAATTTGACGAACAGTAGAGCGTCGGGAATCCCTTACACAAATCTGGTATTTTAATTATTTTTAATTCATTGGATAACTTAATTAGGAATTCAATTCCCGAAATTCCCAATCGGACGGTATAGATTTATAAACCAAATTAAATCAAATTTAACCTTTTGAAAAATCATTCACCACTTTTAAAATACATAAATTACTACCCCTATTGAGAATATCCAATGACGACAATATACTCAAGGAGCGATATTGCAGCAAAAAACTAAATCAATATAGATAAATAATTGATCCAAACATAATCAAATAACTAATCCATTCAATAGAAAAAGCATGAATGAATCCATAAACAGAATAAATTCTATGATTATTCGGAGAAGAAAACATCAACGAATGAATTGAGAATGATAAAACAAAAGAGTTTTAGCAATTAAAAATCAAATACATGAATTAAAAATAAATTAGAAATACCATCTAATGTGCAAGTTCATCCCTAATCCTACTTGAGAATTTAGTTATCCATAAATATACTGGACAACAAAAATCTCCAGAGAAAACTAAAGCGAAAGGTGGCCATGGAAGTGATTTTCTCATCTCTTCAGATCTGCCTCTTGTGCCTCCTCTCTTCAGATCTATCTCCTGTGTCTCTCATTCTCTCCTCCCTCTATTTCGTGCTAATGATATGCTTATATAGGGTAGGAAAGAAACCCTAATGTCCTCTTAATTTCTGCATAAAAAAATCGCCTAAATTTTAGGACTTATCTTGGCAGCCACGTGCGCCCTTCAAGAGTTCGAATTTGGAAATTCTTATTAGAGACAAAGTTATAACCCTTTAAGATAGATTTCTAATGCATTAATAATCACATCAATCCGATATATGAGTAAAAAGATGCAGTCAAAAGATTAAAGTATGTCCAGACTATCTCCTAGTGAATTTCAGACTTGGACTTCTTGTGGTTTCATTTTGTGATTTTATTTTCTTTTTATTTTCTTCCAATTTGTTCTCAAACTCCATGAATGTCCTCCTTTGAATTTGACTGGGCTTGACTTGCTCTTTTATAAACTCTGAAATTAAACATAAAAAAACTGCTTAGGAGTATCCCAATGTAAATAGAAATTCAATTTAAGAATACACATTAATTTCTATGATTTCTATTCACATTTTAGCATTTTAGTCCAATAATAGGGTATTTAGAGTGCACTTTCGCACACTCATCACACCCCCCAACTTACTCATTGCTAGTCCCTAACAATTTTCATATCAAAACAACGAAAGAGACAAAAGAAAATCACACATAAAGGCCATCAAGTCACACTTTCCAGATTAACATATCAAAACAATCTAAGGAATCCAATAACCCATCAAGATCAATCCACCTATAGCAATCCACAGAGTGTGTGTGTGTCCTCCAAGCCATAACCATCGTACCACTAACCTTGACACATGCAACATCAAGAACGTCTCAAGCAAAAGGTTCAACTCCATAACTCACGGGTATAATAGTGTTTCGTGTAAGGCTCTCTCTATGGAGTTGACAATGGGTGTATACATACTCTCATAGAAAATTAGGCAATTATGTACAAACAACAAGTAAACATTGATCTTATGATAAGAACACTAACAAATGAGACTTCCACCAGTCTTTCCAACATCTTACTTAGGATCAGAACGGTCAACACAAAAGGTTATAATGCGGCTTGGTTTTGGGGCTATATGAAAGAAAAGATGAAAGGGATTCAAAAACTTCCAAGTACATATAAAGGAAATTTTATTAAATATCTCAATAGACCATACTTCTCACTTGATGTACTCTCCAACTTTTCAGATCATCAAATAATAATGCTTTTCCTTCTTCTTCCTCTTCCTTTTTTTTTTTTTTTAACAATTTGATGGACCAACACATGCCACTTTTTTATTCTTTCCATTTCTACCAACCTTTTTTTTTTTTTTTTGTCGCCTCCTTCTTTTTTTTTTAATTGAAAATGATAAAATAAAAGAAAGAGAATGCAAATTTCACACCTAGTATACACTTGGAAGTAAAAAGGGTAAGAAAATCAGTGTATAGGTTATACTTCAATGTGGAGAGGCATGGATGATATGGGCATATGAAAAGAAAAAGCTACATATGTTTATTGGCTCAAAGTTGGCTACTAGGGATCTATGATGGAAATGGATAGCTTGAAAGGCCCAAATGTTAATCCTAAGTTGACCTTCGTCATATCCTAAGTATATCCACCATCGTACCACAAACCATGTAATGATATTCTCAAAAGAAGTGCCCAATTCAACAGATCAATGAACGCTTATTTCAATTTACTGCATTTGTATGCTCTCAATCCTCTCCAAACTCACATGAATACTTAAGCAAAAGAGTTCTCTAGCTACATGTGTCAAACCACCATCTTACCACAAAACTTGGATAAGTGCATTAAGGGTTCTGTGAATGCTTCAGCAAAAATGATTATGGTAGGTTTGGTGAATTCACGAAGATGGCTATGAATGAGAATGAGTACACATGTGAAAATGATGCACAGGTGATGCAAATTAAAAAAAAAAAAATTGACACATGAAAATATGCCACAGAGTTCCAACAAGCATTTTAAATATTGAATTTGAACCACCACCCCCAACTTAAATGAAACACTGTCCTCAATGTTTAAGAATCAAAATTGAATGGGGAATAACTGAAAATGGTAGAATACACCTGATGAGTGACGATGGTAGCTCGCTAAGCACCAAATATGGTAACATGAAATGACGAAATGAGATTATCCTACAATCAAAAACAAAGAAAACAACAGCAAACAAAAATGAAAAGAAAGAAAATAAGAGAAAACAAAAATAAACAAAGCAAAACAAAATAAATAAAGAAAAACATACCTGGGTGGTGTGGTCAAGGTTGATAGACTGGATTCACAAGTGGAATGTATTCCACTTCCGGAACTTACCTATCAATTAATACTTTAAGGCGTTGACTATTTACTTTAAAGATCCGACCATCCTTAGGATCTTCTATTTCTACCACCCCATTTACAAAAACATTCCTTACTAAAAAGGAGTCAGTCCATCTAAACCGAAGTTTTCCTTAGTGCTTGTGAAATCTAAAATCATATAAGTATATTCGGTCATTAGGTTTAAACCTCTTCCTAAGATTATTTTTATCATGAAACGTTTTCATTTTAACCTTATAGACTTTTGACTTAGGCAAATGTTTTAATTTAACTCTTGGTGCTTTCATACTTACAGGAATATGTTTTCCACATTTCTTAGGCAACTCCTCAAATTTCTGTTGCCAAGCCTGTGTGCCATAATCCTGAGTTTCATAAAAAATAGCACAAATATCAATAACATCAGATGAATCACTAACAGATGTATTAAACTCAGAATTCACAAAGGAAGATTTAAGGGGATCAAAATCATGAGTTGTGTGAACTCCCTTGTTTATGAGTGCGTCAATCATGTACGTTTGGTGGCACTAGTCATCTGTTGGCTGTTCCTCAATATGGAAAATGTTGACCTCCATGGTCATGTTTCCAAAAGATAGCTTCATCAACCCATTCCTGCAATTTATAAGTGCATTAGTCGTAGCAAGGAAATGTCTACCTAATATGAGAAGAACCTTAGAGTTAGACTCAACAACTGATTGAGTGTCCAAAATTAAGAAATCAACAGGATAATAAAACTTGTCAATTTGGATCAAAACATCCTCAACTATCCTTCTCGGTTTCTTAACTGAACGATCAGTCAACTGAAGCACAACAGAAGTAGGCTTAATTTCACCCAAACCAAGCTGCAAATAAATGGAATAAGGCATCAAATTAACACTAGCTCCTAAATCTAGCAAGGCTTGCCCAAATTCATGATTCCCAACATTACATGCAATGGTTGGACAACCAGGATCCTTGTACCTAGGAGGAATTCGCTGTTCAATTAGAGCACTAACTTGCTCTGTCAGAAATGATGTCTTCTTAACATGGTGCTTCCTCTTAACTGTACACAAATCTTTAAGAACTTTTGCATAAGTGGGAACTTGTTTAATAACATGCAAAAGAGGAAGGTTAATCTTTACCTGCCTGAGGTTCTCCAAGATTTCATTACTAGAATCCAAAGTTCGCATACCAGATTTTAAAGCTTGAGGAAATGGTACCTTAACTGGACTCTTGATTACCTCGGCTTTCTTGGGGAACTCGGTACTATTATTGCTTTGTTCCTCTTCAACATCATCTAGCTTATCAGTTGTTGTGTAAGGACTTACTACTTCTTGTCATAATGACATTGACTTCTTTCAAATTTTTTTGTACCATATGCTGACCATGGGGTGTAGATTGATGTTGAGAAGGAAACTTGCCACGCTCATTCACACTCAAGGAGCTAATTATCTTGGATATATGACTCTTTATCTCTTTGTTTTCTTCAATAACCTGCATAATCAAATATTCAAACTTTTGATTAGTTTTATTCTATGTCTCAATAAAAGTATGCAAAGTTTCTTCTAAAGGGTTCCTAGAAGATGAATGTGCAGGATATGATCTAGAGGGTTGTGCAGGTTGCTGGTTTTCAGATTTCTAACTAAAATTAGAGTGATTACGCCACCCAAGATTGTAGGTATCAGAGAAAGGTGCAACAGGTTTCATGTACATACCTAAGGCATTACATTGTTCCTCATACATCCCTCTCATCTCAGCAAATGTGGGACACTCTTGAGCAAGGTGATCTACCCCGCCACACACAAAACATGGTCCAAAAGACTCTGCATGATTAGCCACGTGTGTTGGCTTTAAGTCTTTATTCTTCAATACCTCTAGCTCCCTAGTGAGCATCTCAAACTTAGCCTTTAGGTTATCTTCTTCCCTAAAATGGTAAATTCCACCACCATTTAGGTTTCCTGTAGGTCATGACCTATTTGTGCTCTCAGTAGCACTAGGTCCAGTCCAAGTGTGAGCTTTTTCAACAAGCTCATTGAGGTATTCTATGGCCTCATCAAGATCTTTCTGTAAGAACTCACCATTAAACATCATCTCCACAAATTGACGCTCTCTAGGTGTAAGTCCCTCATAAAAATAGTTCACTAAGCACCATTTCTCATACCCATGGTGAGGACACATACTCAATAACTCCTTAAATCTCTCCCAAGATTGATACAAAGTTTCACTGTCCTTTTGTACAAAGGTGGAGATTTGTCTTTTAGAGCATTGGTCTTATGTTGGGAAAAATATTTATTAAAGAAGACATGAGTCATCTCATTCCATAACCCAATAGATTATGGTCTCAATGAGTATAGCCAACTCTTAGCTCTATCCTTCAAAGAGAAAGGAAATAACTTAAGTTTCACAAAGTCATCAGTTGCATTTTGACTATGAAAAGTCGCAAGTACTTCCTCAAACTCCCTAATGTGCACATATGGATTTTCATTTTGCCAAGCCATGAAAAGTAGGGAGTAATTGTATCATCCTTGTTTTAAAATCCAATTGGCGAATATTAGCTAGAAACATGATGCATGATGGTGTGACTATGCATGTAGGGTGGAGGTAATCCTGAAGGGTCCTAGTGAGTTGATTTTCTTGTTCACTCATTTTCTCAGAATTATCAAACAAATGATCAGAAAAATTAAACTCTGACTCTAACACAGGTCTACAAGCAAACCGACCCAAGGTATCTCTATACCTGTGCATGCAAGGTAGAGAAAAACGCAACACTAAAAAAAACTACAAAAAAAAAGAAAATAAAATAAAGATGCAGCAAGCTAAAAGAGGGAACGAAGTTACCGCCTTTATAAACTGTTGAAAAGAAAAACTATCTCACAATTCCTCTACCGTCTCCTCGGCAACGGCACAAAAATTTGATTACGCCTAAAGAATAACGCGGTAGTTGTAGCACAAATTTGGGGTGTCGATTTCACAGGAAGACAAATTAAAAGAATAGCAAGAGGAACAAAGAAACTAAAGAAAAATATTAAATAAGTAATGGATAACAAAGATTAATTTTAAATGTAAATTAAAGTGAAGCAAAATGATTAACAGAAAAGGTACTCAAATTTGACGAATAGTAGAGCGTCGGGAATCCCTTGCACAAATCTGGTATTTTAATTATTCTTAATTCATTGTATAACTCAATTTGGAATTCAATTCCCGAAATTTCCAATCGGAAGGTATAGATTTATAAACCAAAATTAAATCAAATTTAACCATTTGAAAAATCAGTCACCACTTTTAAAATATATAAATTACTACCCCTTTTGAGAATATCCAATGACGACAATATACTCAGAGAGCGATATTGTAACAAAAAACTAAATCAATATAGATAAATAATTGATCCAAACATAATCAAAGAACTAATCCATTCAATAGAAAAAACATGAATGAATCCATAAACAGAATAAATACTATGATTATTCAGAGAAGAAAACATCAACGATGAATTGAGAATGATAAAACAAAAGAGTTTTAGCCATTGAAAATCAAATACATGAATTAAAAATAAATTAGAAATACCATCTAATGTGCAAGTTCATCCCTAATCCTACTTGAGAATTTAGTTATCCATAAATATACTGGACCACAAAAATCTCCAGAGAAAACTGAAGCGAAAGGTGGCTATGGAAGTGATTTTCTCCTCTCTTCAAATCTGCCTCTTGTGCCTCCTCTCTTCAGATCTGCCTCTTGTGTCTCTCATTCTCTCCTCCCTCTATTTCGTGTTAATGATATGCTTATATAGGGTAGGAAAGAAACCCTAATGTCCTCTTAATTTCTGCATAAAAAAATCACCTAAATTTTAGAACTCATCTTAGCAACCACATACGCCCTTCAGGAGTTCGAATTTGGAAATCCTTATTAGAGACAAAGTTGTAGCCCTTTAAGATAGATTTCTAATGCATTAATAATCGCATCAATCCAATATATGAGTAAAAAGATACAGTCAAAAGACTAAAGTATGTCCAGACTGTCTCCTAGTGAATTTCAGACTTGGACTTCTTGTGGTTTCATTTTGTGATTTTCTTTTCTTTTTATTTTCTTCCGAATTTCTCTCAAACCTCATGAATGTCCTCCTTTGAATTTGACTGGGCTTCACTTGCTCTTTTATAAACTCTGAAATTAAATATAAGAAAACAACTTAGGAGTATCCCAACGTGAATAGAAATTCAATTTAAGAATACACATTAATTCCTATGATTTCTATTCATATTTTAGCATTTTAGTCCAATAATAGGGTATTTAGAGTGCACTTTCGCACACTCATCAAGTTGGATTGGATATTTAAATCCAAACTATCTCATCTCATCTCATATAATTATTATAACTTTTACAAATTTTCACACAAAATATAATAAACAATTTAACTTTTTAAAATCTCAAAACAAAATTAATATTAAAAAATTATATTATAATAATATTTTATTTAAATTTTAACAAAATATTTCATCTCACTTATCTAAACTGTGTAATCAAACATTGACTTTTCACTTTAGAAATGTTCAATGTGTGAAAGGAAACGACAGAGAGAGTTATCCTCTCTCCCCGATTGGTTTTTCAGGATAGGTTACCTGTCTCGAAGTGTGGAAAGAATTTTTTTTTTTTAATCCTTTTTGGGTAATATAAACATTATATTAAGAATAATGATATATACAAGTCCAAGTATACAAGTCTCGGCACCGTTATTTTATAAAAAAAATCAACCATACTATAAAAAAGTATGAAAAAATTATTTTTTCTTGATGTGATATATTTTTTTAATAAAAGACTTGCACAAAACTTGTACATTTATGAGATGTCCTTAGCATTACTCATATAGGTAGTATAGATAGTAGGGACTGGGAGAATACCTAATAAAGAATAATAATATATACAAGTACTAAATATACAAGCTTCAAGTAGGTTTTTTTATATTAAAAAAAAAAAATTGAACCCCACTATGAAGAAATGTGAAAAAAAAAATTCATTTTTTCTTAACGAGATATATTTTTTTACAAAAGAGTTATGCAAAACTGATGTACTTGGAGCTTATCCCTTTCATTACTCATCTATAAGTACCCGAAACAAGTCAACACTAAAGAAAAGTATAGCGAGAAATGACAATGAATAGCCTGCACTTTCATATTTCATAGCATGGAAAGCAAGAAATTGAGTTCATCGATAAATTGACACAGAATGTGCATTTCTATAATTGATTACCCACGAAAAATCTACAAGGAGCTTCCATAAAATTACCAGGACACAAATCAAACAATCCTTGATTACATATTCAGAGGAAATTTTAAATAGAATTTCTTAAAATACAAATTCAGAATACATCAATTCAAAATCAAGACTCAATAAAATAACTGATGCTATTTTTTTTTTTTTTGGAAATATCCATGCATTTCATTAACATTAATCATCAATTACATAATGTTCTCTTTCAATACAACTCATAATCTGAGGATGACCCTCCTCCATCCATACATTCTCTTGATCAAAATCTAAGGCTAATTTGGCCATAAGATGGGCAGCAACATTTCCATCTCTAGGTGTAAAACGTAGGCTCCTTTGCTGAATGAAACTAGGTGCAAAGAACTTCTTCAAGTCTTCAATTTTATGCCCATACCATGCCCAGCTTGCATCTAGACTCTGAATTTCCCTAATCACTTGAAGTGCATCACCTTCAAAAATAACCTATTGTAGACCCAACTTAGTGCTCAAAATCAATAGCTCTCTCCAATGCTAAGATCTCGGCAATCATAGGACCTTAAACATAAGCCCTCGACCACCCAGCAGCTGCAATTAAATCCCCTTCATGGTTTCGTATTACTACCCCTCCTCCCATTTTCTTTCTCTTCTTATCAAAAGCAGCATCCCAGTTTGCTTTATACCATCCCACCTTTGGTTGAACCTATCTGACCACACCATTAGTGCCCCGTAACCCCACTCCTTGATTAATATGAGCACTCTGTGCTAGCTGAAAATTTTCAATTTCACTTTTAGCACCAAGCCACAATTGACCAGGAGTAGTATCACACACTCCTTTGAACACTTGCTTATCTCCTCAACCACATGAGTCCAAAAACACAAGCTATAAGTTTCAAAGTTGACAATTCACACCACATAATCAATGCTTCCCAGATGAAACTAAACTCCATCTCCATACACTTAAATTTCTACAAAGGACTAAGATTATCTGCCCATATATCTTGGGCCGCCACACATCCCCACAGCACATGAGAATTTGTTTCTGCAGCTTGAAAACAGATGGGATAGCATTCATCCTTAATCATATTTCTCTTAAACAGATTCCTCCTAGTTGGAAGAGCTTCACTAACTACCTTCCACAAAATTTTGGAGACTTCTCACTAATCCTAGTAATCTTGTATCTAGGGTGATAAGTGAGAAGTATTTCAAAAATGGTGATATTCTCCAAGCAAAGAAGGGTCCTTCTTCTTCTTTTATTTGGAAGAGTATATAGGAGGCTGGTAAGCTGGTTAAAGCTGGGATAAGATGGAGGATTGGTAATAGAGAGAAGGTTAATATATTGGATGATAAATGGATTCCAATACCTTCAACTTTTCAGATTCAGTCACCGGTGAGAATATTACATAATGAAGCTAAAGTAAAAGAGTTGATTTTAGATAATGGTGAGTGGAATCATGCTCTTATTGATGAGATGTTTAATCCGGATGAGGCTATAGTTGTTAAAGAGATTCTTGTTAGTAAATTCAGCTCTGAAGATAAATTGATTTGGGGCTAATCTAGGGATGAGAAATTTTATGTAAATTATTTGAACATTTTCATGTTTAGTTACAGGAGGCTTTGAGAAGTGGGGGGTGTTGGTTTCAGTTTTGGTATGTGGAGGAAAATTTGGCAGTTAAAGGTTCCAAATAACTGATGCTGTTAATTTTAATATCTCCATTTGTTTTTTGTACAAAAAAAACTAACTTAATCAAAATAATTAATTAATTAAGTTGGAATTTTCCTTGTGGGTATACTTAATTTTTAAAACTGGCCGGAGATGCCATTCATACAAGTGCACAAATATTTATCTACATTTCTTATTTTTATATATAAATTTTACACAGAACAATTTACATATTGACGTGACTTAAAATAATATATCATATCTACTTTATAATTAAAAAAATTTACAATTTGATAAAGCACATTGAGCAAACAAACCGAATAGGCGAATATAAATTGGGCAGTGCTAGGGCCACCGCTGGGGCTCCTGCTAGGCCAAAAGTTTTTTTTTTTTTTTTTTTTTTCACATCATTTTTTTAATGTTTTTAAATATTTAAAAAAATATAAAAAATTCATAATAATATTAAACAATTTTTACTTAATCACTAAAAAAAAAAAAAAAAAAAAAAAAAAAAAAAAAAAAAAACTGGGAGCGGTAGCTCCCAGCGGGGGATCTAGCATTTTCCATATAAATTATAAACCGTGCGAGTTAATGTCAATATGTTGATTCTTTTTGCCATCGTAACTTTAAAGGAAAATGTTTATTTTATAATTTGATTGGGTTAGATTCTAAAGTAGATTTATTTTAATTTCTAATATAATTTTATTGTAAATCTTTTTGTAAACTTTTCTAGTTTACTTTTACAAAATTTTTCATCTCATCTCATCTAATCGTTACAACTTTTTTAAATTTTCATATAAAATAAAATGAACAATTTGATATTTTCAAATCTTAATATAAAAATAATATTAAAATAATATATTTTAATAATATTATATTCAACTTATAACTTTAATATAAAGTCATCTCATATATAAATATATGAAAACAAACTAAAATTAGCCAATCTCAACTTTGAAATCTATGACTTAGACTTGTATATATGACTATTTTCACTTTGAGTTGTAATCTTTATTTTTTGAGCCAGAAAGATGTGTGTTGTTGGGATTATCAAAGCCCATGATTGGGACACAAGTTGGTGAAGGCATGATAACTTAAAACAAATATATAATGGCCACAAAGGAGGCTACCTGGACGATGTGATGGTGCACGATTTCAGTCTATTCACCCCGTGGTAATATTAATTTAGTGATGTTTTTGGAATGATGTCAAATAATACGTCTTGAAGTAGATTTAGGTTGTGTTTAAATGTTGAGTTGAGTTAAGTTGAATAAAATATTATTAAAATATTAATTTTAAATATTATGAGTATGTTAGAATTTGAAAAAGTTGAATTTTTTATTATATTTTATATATAAATTTGAAAAAGTATATAGGGATTTGAAAAATGTGTAATGATGAGATAAAGTGAGTTGAGGAGGATTTGGTAACTAAACTGGGCCCCACTTACCCTTTTAAATATATATTATATATATTTATTATTTTTAAAAGATTTTTTATTGGTATTAAATTTTGGATATGGATCTTAACCTATCTACATAAATATAGAGATAGTAATATGTGATACAACTCGTTAATTTAACATAAACACGACATGATAATAATGAGTTTGAATTTAGTCTTAACATGTTCGGGTTAAAACAGGTTGACCCTTTAAAACACGATAATTTAACTGGTTGATAACGGATCAACCATTTTGACACATTATAAGTCGTTATGACCCATTAAGAAATTTTAAGTTATAATTATACCCTTATATATAAAAGTAACATTTTTAGAATTTAAATTTTAATATTTTTATGGTTTGGATTGTAATTTTGGACTTGTAGTTAGTTTTATAATTTTTATAAATATTGTGATTTTAACATTTATATAAAATTATACTAAATTTAATCAGGTCTATTTAATCCATTTACATAAACGGGTTGATACAATACGACTCGTTATGTTAATGGTTTATGATAGGGTTTGATATTTTGATACAATAAGTTTAACGGGTCGGGTTTGGTTTACCTATATGGTATAATATATATGCATTGACACTACACGAACACAATTTGACACCCCTTAATAAATGTATGTGTCTCCACCAGTCACAACATAATGTAAACAAACAGATAGGCTGAAAACCTCAATCCAACACTCTCCATATAAAAATTTGTGAGGATTCACAATTTAGAAATAATTGATTCCTGCAAATACTTGATCAACGATGACCAAAGGTTAATATTCTAACGATTATTTTATTATTAGATTTTCTCCTAAATATTACATTAGTGGTGTTCAAGACGTGTTTGGCACATTTTTCATTGGGCTCGATCATCTACGACACAAGAAAGATGAGGGCTCAGAGTTGCCTAAGTCAGTTTGTTAATCCTTAAAGGGAATTTTGTATATGAGAGAACATAATAGTTGTTCTAACCTAGATTTTGGCTTTTAGACGCCGTGCCAAGGTGGTCCTCCATATGTCGTGTCAGAGGTGGCCATCTTCTGTACAAGGTACCATGATGTCGCCTTTATTGCAGCGTGGCTTCCCCAAATTGGGTCTATGGCAGGTTGGTGAATGCAGCCACCTTGTCATCCATCCTGTCATAGACATAAGACCTTATCATGATCTCTATCCACATCCAGTATCTAGTCCTTAAATGCAGTGTGGCCCTACCACTATGTGCCTATGCAGGGTCGTGTCAGAAAGTTTGGCATCCCATCTTTCCACACTAGCTTGCCTCCTGTGCAAGCCTTGTGCCTCCTTCATCTTTACCCAACTTGTGGGCCGACTATGCTCTGGTCGCTAGGCCTCCCGGGATAAGTTTGGCCCAGCCTGGTAATGTGTAAACATCGATTCCAATTGCCGCACAAATTCCTACCGCACGTGTGTGGTGAAAATTTTCACATTTTCTTCTCTTTTCCCCCTTTCTCTTTCTTTTCATTTTTTTTAAAGACCCACGATGTCTCATTGGTTTGTAATGCTCAATGGGTGGGTTGTTCATTGTGTGCACATGTTCGCTTCCCCACATTTGGGTTGCATGTGACAATCTGATCCTATGTTTCCTCATGCAGCAGAAATTACCAGATCTATTACCCATCTTTTCACTTTTAGCGACACGTGTCACTCTCCTGTCTGGAGTAGCCCAGTCGATGTAGGCACATATTTAAACCCAAACCCCATCCCTCTTCGTCTTCCTTCTTTCATACCTCTCCCTTTCTCGTTGCAACCTTTGAGTGTTCCCAGCCTTCTTGCTTCCCTACTTCCTTCACCCTTCGATCATCTCCAACTCTCATTCTTTCTCTCCTAAATGGCACCCAAGAACAGTTCTTGATTCATCTCTCGGGGTTCATGTTTGTCCCTTCTAGAGCTCTAGGGTCCCAGGGGCCTAGATCCTCCTGAGATTCAAGGTGACTCTCAGTTCTTCGAGGGGTACCATTAGGCTTCTGTCACTTCCACTACTAACATGAGGTTGGTGAAATCTTCTTTCAGGGTGCCTAACTCTGAGGATTTATAGATTCCAGCGGCCCGTTAAGGGATCATCGATTCGAATGGTTTCACCTCCAAGGTGGCGTTGTATCCTTTGATGTTGTCTAATGGATTGGGGCCTTCCTTTTTGCCACTCTATTTGAGAAGTCTTGGACTTCCTCCAACTGGCTCTGTCGCAGCTTCACCCTAATACGTGGAGGATCTTGATGTCCTACTACATTGTTTGGCATATGGTTTTGGGGACCGCAAGCAAAGATTACCTTGACCTAACCTCCAGAGAACTTCTTTTTACGCATGGGGTGTGGCAATCTGTGGAGCTTCCATTCTTGACTGAGTTGGAGGAGTTCAAGAGCTTTTCTTGTGTTAAGGATTGGTTCAAATGGTTATTCTTGGTGTCAGGTCAAGGTTGGGAGTTTCCTACTAGAGAGGTAGTTTGTTGCAAGTTTCCTATCCATGCCATTTGGAGAATTGTGCTAGACAACAAGGAGATTTGCATGACTTTAACTGGGTAGGAGCGAGTCCAATTAGCTGTTGTTTATTCTTAGGTGGGGACACATCAGGAGGAAGCCCATACCGATGCCTTGCCAACATTGATAGGTTCCTAGTTTCTTCATAATTCTCCTGTTTCAGCGGTTGTCACATCCTCGAGGGGTCGTCTGCTTCTCAAGATCAGAATAGGCCCTCTAGTCCTCCGTTGAAAGGAAATGGGAAGAAGCCTCCCATTGACATTGAGGTTGAGGAGGATCATGAGGAGATATTGGGATCTAGCAAGAGCGGCAACAACTCTGAACCTACCATAATGCCTCCCCTTGGTCAGTCTTCCTAGGCCCCATCCATGTTGAAGGTTGTAATGCCAGCCCAGGATCAGCAACCTACCTCGTGTCGTGCTTGCAGTTGCTGGCCCGTCCAACTAAAAGAATTAGTTCCACTCATTCGAACCATGCTCCCACTTCCCCTCTTTCAAATCTCGTATTGTGGTTCAATACAATCCTTCTAATGTAGTCGTTGGGGTTGTAGTTCACCAGATGCTATTATTTTTTTCTTAGAATCTAGCAAAGTAACGTTTTTATTTAATTATTATTAAATTATCTTTTAAACAAAATAAAAGCTTATAATATCAATATATAGATTTAAATTAATATAATTTTTTTTAGCACGTAATATATTAATAAAAGTGATTTGTTTTTGAAAAATCCGATTATTAGATTTTTAGTTTATCTTTTAACTTTTATTTCGTTTTTGAAGTTCAGTTTATCTTTCAAAATCTTGTATATTTTATTTTATTTTATTTTAATCATGAGACGATAACCACCAAAATAATTTAGTTTTTGTAAATGAAAAAGGTAGAAAAAGGGCTTCATTAAAAAAATAGTAGAAAAAGGGCATTGTTCTACTTTTTCTTGAGCTTTGGGCGCGTATCTCCTCAGATTTTCAAATTTTCACATGCCTGCACATTTCATTTTAGATTAATAAGTTTTCCCTTTTCTCATCCAAGTTCCAGTGCCACCCTCTCTCGGCTCTCCGACCAACCCATCCCCCCAAAACCCCCCAACCCGCCCCCCCCCTTTTTTTAATTCCTCTCTCTACTCTCACCCTCTAGCTCGTCTCGTCACCAACTCACCACGCTACTCCTCTTCGTCCAATAGCGGTAAGTTCCCCTCTCTCTCTCTCTCTTCTCTCTCTGTCTTTCTTTGTTACCACTGCCAACCACGCCGCTCTCGTCCTCTATGTTGGTGTTACGTACACATTACCTCTGCTTGCAACCAGACAACAAGAACCCAGAACACAAATGAACAATGAACAATGTGATGCAAGATGATGAATGGAAAGATGAATGAACAAGAACACCGAGAGATGAACCAAGAATCTACGTCAATTCTTGGAATAGATTTTCGAGCAATCTCCAAAGCTCCTAAACAATTCACTTTAAAATCAAATTTTCTTGCACGGAGGAAGGAGTACAAGACCCTTCCTTTTATACTACAACCGCGCGACAGACTTAACAGAAAAAAACCACAAAATTAACTTTTACAAGTAAAAGAACAAAACGATGCCGCACAATACAAAGGGGTTCAGTTCCAAACAAGACGGTGAAACGCTTCGTTTCATTAAACCAAACACACCGTTTCTTTACCACTCTGTTTCATTAAACCAAATGCACTATTTCTTTACCAGCAACGCAGCACCGTTTCGAGCAACACTACAAGTTTTATAACAGCTAGACTTCAAGGCTTCTAGGAAATTCACACCTTACATTCCCTCCCTCTGAAAGGACTTGCCCACAAGGCCTTCAAGGAAATTCACACCTTACAAACATCATAACACAGTTCCCACAAGATGTGGGCAAAGTTGTCTCAACTTCCACAAGCATTCCCAATAAGATTCTTCAGCCGAAGCCCCTACCCAACTCACAAGAACTTCTATCATAGGACGATTTCCCCTCCTTAGAATTCTTCTGTCCAGTATCTTCTGAGGCTTAGGTTGTATTTGACCACTTGAATCAGTAGGAGGCAGAGTTGGTAAAGGAACCACATTCAGCCCAATCTTCTTTTTCAAATATGAAACATGAAAAACTGGGTGAATTTTAGATGAACTAGGCAAATCAAGTTTGTAAGAGTCCCCAATTTCTACACAATCTGAAAAAGGCCATAAAATCTTGGTGCTAACTCCATATTGTGTCTCATTGCAATTGTTTTTTGCCTATAAGGTTGGAGCCCCAAAAAGATCCAATCTCCCACTTGGAAAGATCTCTCAGTTTTGTTCCTATCAACATAAAATTTCATCCTATTCTGTGCCTTCTTCATGTTCTCTCTAAGTAAGGACAACAACTTTTCTCTGGACTTCAATTGCCTGTCAACACCATTGTTAGAGGAGGTACTTGGCACATAAGCCAACAACTTTGGAGGGCCATACCCATAAAGGGCTTCAAAAGGGGTAATTTTAGTGGAAGAATGCACAAAAATGTTGAATGACCACTTAGCCATTGGCAACCATGATGACCATTCTTTAGGCCTTTGACTGCCATAACATCTTAAGTACCCTTCTAAGCACTTATTCAAGGCTTTTGTTTGACCATCTGATTGAGGATGGTAGGAGGAACTGAAATCCAAGGATACTCCTTGCAACTGAAATAACTGTCTCCAAAAGGAACTAGTGAAAACAGCATCTCAATCTGAAACAATTGATCTAGGTAGCCCATGCAACTTGAATACCCCAGCTAAAAATACTTGAGCTACTTTAACAACTGTATAGGGATGTGAAAGAGCAAAGAAATGGGCAAACTTAGTTAATCCTTCTTCCACAGAAAAAACCACAGAAAATCCATTTGAAAGAGGCAAGCCATCAATGAAATCCATGGAGATATCCAACCATGGAGACTCAGGAATAGAAAATGGTTGTAGAAGGCCAAGGTACTGCACAGTTTTACTCTTGCTAACTTGACAAATCTCACACTCCCTTTCTAATCTTCTGACATCTTTTCTCATACCTTCCCACCTAACATCTCGTCTTGCCCTCTATAAGGTCTTGTGATAACCCACATGGCCTATTTGGGGGTTATTGTGAATGTATTGCAAGATCTTGGACTAAATTGAAGAAGAAGGAATAACTACCAGCTTACCCTTTCTCAGTAACAAGACTTGTTGAATAGAGAAATGTTTAGGCCCTTCCTCACCTTGCTGCAACTTAATAATTACATCAGAAAATTTTGGACGCAAAGAATAACTCCCTTTCAGGTCTTCAATCCACAATGGAGTTGGAAATTAAAGCATTGCAGCCACTGCTTGTTCTTCCTATGCTCTTCTCGAGATAGCATCAGCTACTAAGTTCTCTTTTCCCTTCTTATAATCAACTGAAAACCATAGCCAATCAGTTTAGAGACCCACTTGTCCTGAGACTCCTTGCCAATCTTATGTTCCACCAAGAACTTCAAAGCTTGTTGGTCAGTTTTGATCTTAAAGGGATGGGCCTAATAAGTAAGGTCGCCATTTTTGTACAGCAAACACTAGAGCTAAAAGCTCTTTATCATATGTGGACAACAATAGTTCCTTCCCCTTCAAAGCTTCACTATAAAATGCAATAAGCTAAGAATCTTGCATCAAAACTGCCCCGAGCCCCACACCAGAAGCATCACACTCAATGGTGAATACTTTCATAAAAGCTGGCAATCTCAACAAAGGAGGATTGCTAATAGCTTTTTTTAACAACTCAAATGTAGCAGCAACTTTATCAGTCCAGCAACAAGAGTTCTTTTTCAATAAATCAGTTAAAGGTGATGCTATAGATCCATATCCACGTACGAACTTTCTATAATAACCTATTAAACCTAAAAAAAACCCTTAATGACTTCAAGGTTTTAGGAACAGGCCATTGGACCATTGCTACAGTTTTTGCAGAACCTGTTTGTACCCCCCTTCCAGAAATTATGTGCCCCAAATACTCTATTTCAGACAGACCAAACTTGCACTTGGTCATCTTTGCATAGAGTGTGTGCTGCCTTAGTAAGCCTAAAACAGTTCTAGCATGCAACAAATGATCCTTGACATCTTTACCATATACCAAGATGTCATAAAAAAACACCAAAACAAAGCTTCTCAAAAAAGGTTTGAAGATTTGGTTCATTAGGCCTTGAAAAGTTGTAGGGGCATTGGCTAGCCCAAAGGGTATTACCAAGAACTCATAGTGGCCTTAATGGTATCCGACCCTTAAATCTAGCTTTGAAAAGACCCGAGCCTTAAATAGTTCATCAAGAAGTTCATCGATGATAGGTATTAAAAATTTGTCTTTAATGGTTTCTTGATTAAGGGCTTGATAATCTATAGACATACGCCAAGTCCCATCAACTTTCTTGACCAATAACACTGGTGAAGAAAAGGGACTTTGACTAGGTCTCACTACTCCAAATTGTAATAGCTCTTAGACAATTTTTTCTATTTTAGATTTTTGGTAATGAGGATTGAAATTCCCAAGGTACCCCTGTAAAATTACGAAATTGTCTACCAATTTCCTTGAACAAATAAGTTAGATCTCAATTATCAAGATTATGAAACGAATCAAATACTTTAAAATAAATAATCAAACTTGCAAGACACAACGATTGGTTACGAAGGGAAACCCTTTAAAGAACTCTTTAAAGGTAAAACCCTACGAGGCAACCAAACTCAGGAAAATCAATCTTATTATTTGAAGAACAATTACAAGTAATAATCAATTACAAAACCTTTGCAATTCGACTCTCTTACTTGCCTAGACAAACGACCCGTTTGTCTTCTACCGCAGTAGCAGCCAGAACCTCTGGCGATCTTCAAATGTTGACTTCCCTTCTAGAACTCCAAAGGCTGAAATCCAATCGATGTTGCTTCACACTCAAAGCACGATCACACTCAAGAAGATATGAAAAATCCCATGAAAATTCTCAAGTGAATTTTCTCTCATAAACACTCAGAATCTCCTCTGTAAAATTCGTGGCTTGAAGTCCTTGAAGAGATACAAAACCAAATCCCTTTAAATAGAATGTCTGAAAAGAGTTCTAGTCGCAGTAGGACTCTACTGACGGTTAGCAACAGACGCGAAAACGCGTCTCGACGGACTGCTAACATTTCGTGATAACTTCTTCTGATATAGACTAAACTTTGTTCAGATTTCTTCTGGATAAGTGCAATGCCATCAGAACTCGATTTTGACTTCAGGGACTTATCTAAACAACTCCTAAGACTTCTAGATAGACTCAATATTGTTTAGATACAAATCAATACTTATTTTACATTCATCCAAAATTAATCAAATAATGATAAGATAAACCTTATCATTCATCCAAATTTAATCAAATAATGATAAGATAAATCTTATCATTTAGTCATCTAATCCTAGTCAATTTTTGCCTTTACAATCTCCCCCTTTGGCGGATTGGTGACAAAACTAATTTGATGAATGTCTTGGATATACAATCTTCCCTTTGGCGGATCAGTCACAAAATCAACTTGATGAATGTAGTGTGTACCTAAGACAAAAACAACCAGCAGACCAAGATCTCGTGAAAAATATCTTAATATAGTAATGATAAGAAATGACATAGAACATTCCTTGAAACTAGTCCCAATAATAATCAAAGGTTAGATGCAATGTAAACCTACAAAAAGAAAGTTTTCTAGTCATCATCAATAACCATGTTCAATACTTAGTTCTCCCCCTCAATATTCTGCTGCTCCCCTTTTTATTTTCAGCACATTCATTAACCTCCCACCTACTCAAACTCCCCCTAAATTCCACAATCTCAAGATATTCCAATTTGTTTATCTCCCCCTTTTTGTCACTAATCTGACAAGACACAAAATAGAATAAATATCACTTATGTGAGCCAAGATAAAGATACTAAGAAAGACATGATGAACAACTCACATGTGTCTCAATTTTTCATGGATTAAATGCACATGATGTATGAGCATGAATGTATGTTTAAACAATGAGCAAATGATTGAGACAAAAAAACAAACACTTGGTGGGCATTCCATGAAAACCGAATGACAAAGGCTAAGGACTCACTCAAAAACCGTCCTCAATACATGCAAACAAAATGCTCAACTGAGCAGCCATAGTGATTTCAACGCAACCCAATCACATATAATGAATAGCCCCTCATAAATCGGCTAAAATATATATCAACCCTAGAAATTTCAGAAGTCCGAAAATCACTTTAGCCTTACCTTGATTAGGATGTAAAGATGAGTAGAATTGGATGATCTTCAGAATTTCAAAAGCCTAACTAGTGATATGAGTGAATGAAGGGTTCGGTTGGGTCTCAAACGAGGAGGAACTGTATGAGTGAGCTGGATGCCGTGCAAAATAAGAGAGAAAGGGAGTGGGAGGTCGGCGCATGTAGGAGACACAAGAAAGAAAAAACATAAGGCATATAAGTGTCGTGTGCCTAGGCACATGTCCGATGAAAAAGAGTCCCATTGGGACTACTGCAACATCAGCATAAGAGACCAAAAATACAGATTTAGGCTCATATCTCAAACAAACCAAAAAAAATTTTATATTTATATTTTTGTATTTATTTTATAGAAACCAAAATAAATAGAGATTAGAAAAAATAAAAACAACAAAAAATTTTTTTATTTTATTTTATTTTTATATAAAGCAATAGGGCAAGTAACATGCCTAAATGCATCTTAGTTCAAACATAGTGTAACTCACAAAACAAATTCAATAAAGTACACCCTTTTATTTGCAACAATCACTATGGATATTCACTCCTCATAAGATCATCAATGTCAAAGTTCATGTGAGTGTGTGAGTGAGTATACTTATAACATAGCATTTTTATGAACTCCTTTCTTTAATATATATATATATATATATATATATTTTTAATACCTTTATTCATGAAAGATTGCTTCTTATAGATGCTCACAAGAGTTTGTTACTTCACCTTAAAAGTCAAACTTTATGCTAGGACCTAGATACATGAGCATCTCCTCCAAACACTAGTTTGCACAATCCTTTTTTTTTTATGTCCATTTTTGTTGCTCATCTTTTTCCACAATGATTAGAGCAACGATTATTTCTATAAGGACTTTAAGGAGATAGATCCGTGTAGGGTACTTGTCTTTTTCCGCAATGAATTAACACCGACTTTTTCTATATGGATCAACTCTTTGTGTTTGGCAAGAGGAGAGCTCTTTATTGATGTACTAGGTTCAACTAGTATTAGTCAATTCAAGGTATGAACTCTCTCTTTGATGAGCATCTCATTAAATGATGTGAACTTTAATAATAAAAGACATACATATAAGTTTCTCACTGTGCATTGAAAATGAACTTTGCCAAGATAATTTATAGGGTTAGTATGCACAAAGTGAATTGCACAAAATAGAAAGATGCATAGGTTCAGGAATTTATTATGAGAGAGCACAAATGCTCAAACTTTGACATATCAAACATGCACTTTCCTTAAAGAAAAGATTTGAACCAAACCAGAATTTTTTTTTATATTATATTTTTCTTATTTAAAACTGAAAAACAGAAACATAAAACAAAACAGAAAAATAAAATGCATGTCCTAGGCTAATGCAATAATATAAAGGATGCAAGAACATGCAAGTAGTCCTATCCATTAATGTGACATGGCATCCTCTTTGACCACCCACTTTGCTTTAAATTTTGGACTATTCTTTTTATCAACATCACTTTGTATGATCTTTTCTTTATTTTGAAAGCAAAAATATGCTATTTCACCAATTTTGAGACTTAAAAAATTGATTTGTTGACTCATATCACAAACTTGATTCTCTAGACTATTTTCTTTCCAT
Source organism: Carya illinoinensis (assembly GCF_018687715.1). Classification (NCBI taxonomy): domain Eukaryota; kingdom Viridiplantae; phylum Streptophyta; class Magnoliopsida; order Fagales; family Juglandaceae; genus Carya; species Carya illinoinensis. The sequence goes on along the minus strand of NC_056755.1, from coordinate 7,532,279 downwards.
TTTGGATTTCTTTCACATCCATTTTTCTTCACTTTATTCAAGTTAAAGCAATTTGGTCTTATATGACCAACAACACCACAATAAGGAAAAATAGGAATAAACTTACCTTTGGACTTACCTGGGTTGGGCTTCTTTGTCATTGATCTATAATGTGAGGCTCTTGAAACATGAGTTGTAAACACGGCCTTCTTTGGAGTTTCCTCATCTTGACTTCCTTTAACAAAAATGATATCTTTTGATGAGGTGGCAGTGGATGATGAGTCTTTAAGTTCCATACCTTGGGAAGTCATATATCCCAAACCCGTGCGATTACAACTAGATTTTTGAAAACTCAACATCTCTTTTAGTTTCTGTGTTGCTGTTTTTTCTTGAACCTTTTTCAATTCCTTTTCTAATGCAATTTTTTGATCCCTTAATCTTGCTATTTCAATATCAGAAATTTTGAATGCCTCAGATAGATTATTTTTCTCACTCTCCATATTAGTAAATTTCTTGTACAGCTTCTTGTTGAGTTTCTTTAATTTGATCACTTTTTCACACACATCATTGTAAGTTTCTTGTAAACTCAACTCATGATCATCCACAACTAGAGCAAACTCCAAATCACTATTGTCATCATCACTTTCAGATTTAGCTAGCTCAATATCAAAAAAATCATTAACAACAGTAGAAAAAGCCACAAAAATATTGTCATAATCAGATGATGAACTTGAAGTTTCAAATTCTAAACTATCACTAAGTGTGACATTCAATGCTTTTCCTTTACTTTTCTTGAAATTTGGACATTCAATTCTTATATGACCATAACCAGAACATTCATAACACTTTACTTTATCAGATTTTTCTTTATTCCATTTTTCAAAATAATTTTTCTTTGCAGAAAATTCTTTACCTCTTTTTTCCTTTCCACTATACTTTTTATTAAACATGAATTTTCTGAACTTTTTTACTATGAGATCTATATCCTCATTGTTAAGATTTTCTTCATCAGAAAAATCATCTTGATTTTCTTCTATAGTTTTTAAAGCAATAGACTTACGTTTTCTTGCTTGAGGAAGTGAAGATTCATATGTTTGTAAAGAACCTACCAATTCTTCTACCTTTATTGCATCAAGATTTTTACTTTCTTCAATAGCGGTAACTTTGGGTCGAAATCTTTCAAGTAAAGACCTTAGAATCTTCCTCACAATCCTTGAATCCTCCACCTTCTCGCCGAGATTAAACCTGGAATTCACAATATCATTCAGTTTAGCATAAAAATCATTAAAATTTTCGTCTTCCAACATTTTAATCTCTTCAAATTTTGAGGTTAGCATTTGCAATTTCGAATTTTTTTACTATTCTTGTGCCTTCATGTGTAACCTCCAAAATATCCCAACCTTCTTTAGCAATCTCACACATGGAGATTCTTTTAAATTCTTCGGAGGATACCGCCATGAAAATAGCATTAAGTCCTTTGCTATTCAAATTGCAATTGTTGATTTCATCTTTTGTCCAAGCATCTATAGATGTCTTGGATTTAGTCCATCCTCGTTCAACCAAATGCCATACACGTTCATCCAAAGACTTGAGAAAAGCCCTCATACAAACTTTCCAATAAGCATAGTTTTCCCAATCAAAGTATGGTGGAATGTATAATGACGTCGACATGATCTACAAGGGCACGGATCACACTTAAATGAGTGAACCACGCTCTGATGCCAATTGAAATTCCCAAGGTACCCCTGTAAAACCACGAAATTGTCTACCAATTTCATTGAACAAATAAGTTAGATCTCAATTATCAAGATTATGAAACGAATCAAATACTTTAAAATAAATAATCAAACTTGCAAGACACAACGATTGGTTACGAAGGGAAACCCTTTAAAGAACTCTTTAAAGGTAAAACCTTACGGGGCAGCCAAACCCAGGAAAGTCAATCTTATTATTTGAAGAACAATTACAAGTAATAATCAATTACAAAACCTTTGCAATTCGACTCTCTTACTTGCCTAGACAAACGACCCGTTTGTCTTCTACCGCAGTAGCAGCCAGAACCTCTAGCGATCTTCAAATGTTGACTTCCCTTCTAGAACTCCAAAGGCTGAAATCTAATCGATGTTGCTTCACACTCAAAGCACGATCACACTCAAGAAGATATGAAAAATCCCATGAAAATTCTCAAGTGAATTTTCTCTCATAAACACTCAGAATCTCCTCTGTAAAATTCGTGGCTTGAAGTCCTTGAAGAGATACAAAACCAAATCCTTTTAAATAAAATGTCTGAAAAGAGTTCTAGTTGCAGTAGGACTCTGCTGACGATTAGCAATAGACGCGAAAACGCGTCCCGACGGACTGCTAACATTTCGTGATAACTTCTTCTGATATAGACTAAACTCTATTCAGATTTCTTCTGGATAAGTGCAATGCCATCAGAACTCGATTTTGACTTCAGGGACTTATCTAAATAACTCCTAAGACTTCTAGATAGACTCAATATTGTTTAGATACAAATCAATACTTATTTTACATTCATCCAAAATTAATCAAATAATGATAAGATAAACCTTATCATTCATCCAAATTTAATCAAATAATGATAAGATAAATCTTATCATTTAGTCATCTAATCCTAGCCAATTTTTGCCTTTACAAGGATACTTGTATGGTCGAATAGAAACAGAAGAGGCACCCTTCTTGAGATTAATTAGGTGGTCATAAGCTCTTCTTGGTGGCAACCCAACTAGTTTAGCAAAAACATCCTGGAATTCCTTAAGCAACTCAGACATTGACCCTTCAAGACAGATCCCATTATACTGCTACTCCACAGGCATCAATTGTAACAGCTACCCTTGCTAGCTGACAAAATGTGACTTTAATCCTCTAGTACCATTCATCACATGCACACTAGCAGTATGCAAGCCTTGCAGTTTAACCACTTGACCTGCCCACTCAAAACTCATTGACACATCAAGAAAGTTCCAAGTAATAGAGCCTAAGGTCTTTAGCCACTAGACCACAAAGACTATATCACATCCTCCCAAGGTTAACACATGGAAGGGCACAAAAAAACTTGATCCCTATATCTTAAGCATTTCCTCGCCACTACCTTGACTCAAAATCTTATCCCCATTGGCCACCCTCACTTGCAAACTAGAATCTTTGCTGACAGTCAACTTAGCTTCTTGGACCACTAAAGGATCTAAGAAGTTGTGTGTTACCAAAATCAACAAGGATCTCGACTGCACAAGAACCCATAATACCATGGAATTTCATACCATTCCCACTAATACAACCAGAAATGGCATTGACAAAAACCTCCACTTCACCCTCATCACCACCAACTACTTCACCTTTAATACTCATAGATTCTACAAGAGCAGGCTGGTGTAACTCCTCAGAATCAGCTTGAATCAAATTAACTTTGGAGGTTTCGCACACGTGGGTTGGACTCCACTTTTCATCACAATGATAACTAAGGCCTCTCCTCCTCTTTTCATCCAATTGTGATGAAAAATCCACTTAATTGGCATCCCATTCCGCAGGGACTTGGAACTAGCCTCCACAGATTCAACTCGACTTTTGACAGGCAACCCTACAATGCTTCTCCAAGATCTCCTAGATGCCAACACATACTCCTTTTGTACCTTATTAAGACCAAAATGACCATTAAGATGGGACTAAGCATTCTTACAGGAAGCCTTTAAGGCCACTCATAAAGCAGCTAAGCTTATGTTTTTCTGATAGCCCTTTTACTATTGGATAGAGCCTCAAACTGGGCCTTATAAGTTGCCATAGAGGACACTTGTTTCAAACGTGTTATGGCCTCCATAGAATCATCATAAGTTGTAAGGCCAAATCTAACTAGGAGAGCTTTGACAAAGGAGTCCCAAGTTGTAAAGATGCCACTATCAATGACATTGTAAAGATGCCACTATCAATGACATCTTGATACCACACGAGGGCCTCACCCTCTATGTGATATGAGGCCATTAAAAGTCTTTGATTCACCAAAACTTGATGATATTCAAAGTACTGAGTAACTTTAAAAACCCAAGCCTCGGGGCTAGAGCCATCAAAATGTGGGAAATCAAGCCTAATTTCCTGCGGCCATCTATCTTTTTTTTTTTCTTTTTTCTTTAGAAGAGCTAAGGATCACCTGTCCAATAGTGACCCCGTCCCAATTTTATTAAAAAGGAAAACTGTGGTTACAAACTGACACCTGGGGTTACAAAATAAGCAAAAAGACCAAAACCAAGTGTCAAAAAAACCTAGAAGCCTCTAACCAGAAAGAGAAGCAAAACAACGAGGACAAAACAAAACGCACAAGAAGGAGAGAAAAAAACCACACCTGCAAAAAAGACATTAGCACAAGAGAAAAACAAAACAATAAAATAAAAACTTACCAAACCAGCACAACAAACAGAACTCCAAAATAGAGAAAACGTTAATTGCAGTACAAAGACGGGAAACCCAATTTATCCAAGCGAATTAAGCCTCAAGGAATCCTAGGCATGTCCCCAATAAAATTCCAATCCGAGTGATGACTAGCCGCACCACTCCTAGCCAACCGGTCAGCAACTTTATTACCTTCTCTATAGACATGCCAAAGCACACAAACCATAGAGTCGGTAAGAATAAGAATATCTTCCCAGAAATCCTCCAAATACCACACACCACATCTCCTCATATTCCACCACGAGATTACCACTTGAGAATCTAATTCAATTTCCACCAAGTTAATCCCCAAATGTTTACAGGCTTTGAGACCCTGCAGGAGAGCTAACAAGTCAGCTCTATTATTTGAGCCAAACCAATATGAGAAGAAAAAGCATGAACCAGATGACCGCAATTATTTCTAATAATCCCACCCACCCTTGAAGAACCTGGGTTACCAAGACTACTGCCATCTGTATTCAACTTGAACCATCCTTGAGAGGGTTTTTTCCATGTCACAAGCTGAAAATGCTGTCTAACTGGAGCCAAAGCTTGAATGTGCAAGGCCTGCAAAATTTCTAGATCATGCCTGGAACAAATTTTAACCTTATTCATGTCTTGACACACATAAATCATCCAGAGCTTAAAAGCATGCCAAACCGAATTAAAAGACTCAAGAGGCCCTTCCATACGAGTCGTACATCTTCTGCACCAAAGCTGCCAAGTAATAATTGAAGGAAGAAACCCCACCATGTGCCCCACTTGAGAAGAGGAAGAAGCACGTCGAAACCAGGTTGTCATTGTCTCCACTCAAGTGTGACCAAGAGGAAGACCAATGGTAGCACCACAATAATGCCAAACCTTTGCAGCAAAAACCCCTTCAAACAGAACATGGCTTTGATCTTCATAATTACCTTCATCACAGAAATCGCAACGAGAAACTATTGGAATTCCAATCCGTCAAAGACGATCATCAACACTCAAAGCCATATTCCAAGCTTTCCACATAGCAACCAAAATTTTAAGAGAAAGTGACTTATGCCACATCCAAGAATGCCATTCCATGCTAGAACCTTGGATACAGATACAATCCCAGGCTAATTTAGTATTGAAACTGCCACTCTCATGCTTCATCCAAATCAACACATTAGAACCCCCCTTACAACCAACCAAAGCCTCAATTATGTCATCCACATTATTGTGGCCCACTAAGGTAGTCAACAACTCCACATCCCAACTGTTAGACAGCTTACAGTCCTTAATTTTAAGCAACGAGTTTCCCACAAGTTGGAAATCACCAATTAACAGGCCCATATCCCTCCATTTATCATACCAAAATAAAATGTTTCCATCCCTAACACGCCACTTAGAGTTATTGAGGATACTAGGAATACTTTAATGATCATTTTCCAAAACCTCGTACCTTTTTTCGTGTCAATGAGAGACCAAGGGGAAGACTCCACATATTTTTCCTTAAAGAATCTAGCCCATAAGGAATTACCTTGAATTAAATTCCAAGCAAACCGCATGTGCAAAGCTTTTTGCATATCAACCAAGTTACGCAACCCTAGACCACCTTCCTCAATTGGCTTACAAATATTGTCCCAAGCCACCCATTTTTTTTCCTTTCCCATTCACCTCACCCAAAAAAAAAGTATTTATTAGACGATTTAAGACTTTGATAATAGATTGGGGAACCTGCAAAACAACAAACAAATGTAAAGCCATGCTAGAAAAAACATGCCGAAGAAGAATCAGGCGTCCTCCCGAGGAGAGGATCTTTATTTTCCAACCACTTATTTTTTTTCCAGACTTTATTCACCATCTCCTCCAAATGCAAATGCCTGAGACACCCCAAAATGATCGGAACCCCTAGATACTTAAAGGGGAAAGAACCTTCTGAGAATCCTGTCATCCTCTTGAGGGCTCTCTTACGGACCGAAGAGATTTTTTGAGAAAAGAACATGGAAGTTTTATCTTTATTGATCATCTAACCTGACCAAGTTTCATACTTCTCAAAAACCCGTAAAAGTTCCCTAATAGAATTCTTACTACCATTTAGAAAAATCACAATGCCATCGTCATACATGAGATGAGAAATCTGGGGAGTCGAGCTTGGGAAAATTGACCAATCTTTTTTTCCGCAACACTATGCTTCAAAAGTCTAGAAAGAACCTCTTGAAGAATAATAAAAAGATAAGGGGAGAGTGGATCGCCCTGCCGAAGGCCACGACCACCTTAAAAGAAACCTTTCGTCGTACAATTAAGCATCACATAATACCAAATATTGGAAATGCAAGCATGAATTAAATCACAGAAAGGCCCGGGGGGGGGGGGGGGGGGGGGGAACCAAAGCAACGAAGCACCTCCAACAAAAAATTTCAATCCACTTGATCGTACGCTTTGGCCATGTCGACTTTCAGTGTGATATTACCACCATCAGACTGCTTATTAAGGGAATAAACCATTTCCTTTGTAAGACTGATATTTTCAAATATGCTGCACCTAGGAATAAAAGTGCCTTGCTCAAGGGAAATCATCTTGGGCAGAATACCTGTAAGACGATTAACAATAATTTTGGAACAAATTTTTATAGAAAACCGAACAAAGACTAATCGGCCTAAATTTGTCAAATTCATCCATCTTTGGAATGAGCACAATAAACGAAGCTGAATAAAACCTTAGAAGATTTTTAGTGAGAAAAAAATCCAAGATAGCAGCCAAGACATCCATCTTCACCACCTCCAAGCAACTTTTAAAGAAACCCACACCAAAACCATCTGGCCCCAGAGAGCTATTTACAGGAATAGAAGAAAGAGCCTCGTGAACTTCATCCAGAGAAGGAGTGCGACAAATACGGGCACCATCCGCTTCATCAATAACTAGTGAGATTAAATAAGATAAATCTGGAAGATCTCGTGACTGATTGGTATTTTGAAGAAAACTAGAAAAATAATTCACTGCACCTTGATGAATGTCTTTCGGAGAAGTAAACTCAACCTCATCCAAAGTTCTCATCTCTTGAATTCTTTTATTCCCTTTGTTAGCTAAATAGGCATGGAAAAATTTAGTATTATGGTCTCCTTCCATTTTCCACTTAAGCTTAGCCATTTGAGCCAACCTAGTGTCTTCTCTACACCTCCAAGAGGACAACTCAACATAGGACGATACAAGCTCTCTTTCGGCATCTTTATTCCATTCCCTTTGTAGACTACACTCTAGTTCCTCAACTTTCTCTTCAAGATCAGCAATCTAAATATTGGTCCACCCAAACACTTGCTTCTTCCATTCACGAAGGGCCACCTTAAGCTTCTTAAGTTTACTAGCAAGATTGACTAGACTAGTACCAATAGCAGGTTCAGACCAAACATGCTGAACAAAATCCATAAAATCAGGATGATCCACCCACATTTGCTGAAATCGAAATGGAGAGGGGCCATAGAAAAAAGGATCCTTACGAAGCTCTATGATCATAGGACAGTGATCCGACGTAGTCCTCGGCAAATATGAACAATTCACATTAGGACAATTAGTAAGTAAATTGGCATCAATGAGCACTCGGTCCAGTTTAGCCCAACTTCTAGATAAGCCATGCTGACCATTGCACCAAGAGAACTTACAGCCCTGAGATTTCACATCAAGCAAACCATTCTGGTGAATCCAACTGTTAAACTCTTCTATGGAGATACGAGGTCATGGTCTGCCACCCTGCCTTTCCAACTTAGATCGAATGATATTGAAGTCTCCAGCATATAAGCAAGTCTCTGTGCCCATACTACTCAAACTAAGCTCCTCCCATAATTGTTGTCTATCAATCAGATTGCACTTGGCGTAAATAAAGTTACCCAGAAAATGAAAAGATCCCTCTGCTATACATAAAGAAATAAACTGTGAACTCATTCGAACAACCTGCACATCCATGTCATTCATCCAAAAAACCCAAATTTTCCCACCAGCTTCCTTATTTGAAATAATATTATCAAAACGAAGGACCCGCATATACCTTTGAGCTTTGTCAAAATTCTGAAACGGTTCCATCAAACTACCATCTTTGGCTTGTGCTTAACCAGTAACTGTTTTAAGTGACTTTTCGACATACCAATCCCTCTTATATTCCAAACCAAAATAGGACCTGTCATAAAGAAAACTTAGTGGCTCGAGTGAGAACCCAAGTGGAGCTTCTAACTTTCTCAAAATGTCTTTTAGTATATTTCCTCTTCACAGCGTCACCCTCTATTTCCGTATGGTATTCCTTGTCCTGCAGAAAAATTTCTGCAGGTAATTTAGGTTTCGGATCAGACATAAACCCCTCTTCCAAGTAAAAAACATCCTCCTGAAAGTGAACATCATTCCTCTGCTCTATAAGATTTTCGTTAATAAGAACGTCAACATCGCCCGAACTGTTTTTGGCCACCTCAGCCCCCCTTGACCTGGGAGATATACCATGTAGTACATCATCCATCATTGACGGAGTCGTATTCTTGCTCTTCTCTATAGAGCACTCAGTTATTAGAATCTCTCCTTGATCTTTTCCTGCTTCTAACTCTTCAATCAGTATAGACGAAGATGGTTCCCCTGTAACCAGATTTTCTGCAGGTGCCATGGTCTTTGCAACAGCTGTCTCCACATTAACAGAAGGGATAGAATTCTCTTTCGGTTCCTCAATAATAGGTTCTTGTTGCCGAACCCAAACTTTGTTTTCAGACTTCTTTTTTCTAGCACGACATGTCTGCACATTGTGCCCTTGTATTTTGCAGGTAGAACAGAATGCTGGCAGAGTTTCATAAATAATTTCTTGCTTATGGCTAGACACCATCCCTGGGGTCCCAATCCAGAAGTGAGATAGAGGAACCTTGGTCGCATCCATCTCCACACAAATACGAGCACCATCGGTACGAGTTGCACACTGAGTGGGATTATCTCACCTAATGAATCTCCCAATCGGGGCTGTAAATATTTTTAGAAAAGATTCATGAAAAAAGTTTGGGGGCAAACCTGGCAAGACGATCCAGATCGGAACAATCAATGGTTCTTCATCTTCCTTAAATTCTGGTGTCCAATAAAATACACGGTAAGGAATTCCATCAATGTTGCAAGATTCACGTGATAGAGCCTTCAAGAAATCTTCCTCTGAAGACATGCGTATAAAAATATTCCTTGGACGCCTCATAGTAGAGACAACCAGAGTGTCATCAAGACTCCAGCGATTACGAATGAACGCCCGAATCACATCCAAGGAGGGATGTTGCCGCAGAAACTTCAGAACAATAGAGAACCTAAAAGGTTCTGCCAAGTACGTAGTATATTTCTTCCTTAGAAAACTAAAAAAATAATTCTCCATCCTTACTCTTCAGCACACGGTGAGCCACAAATAACTCAGGAAGAGGCTGGGGCACGGCCGATACAGGATCCATGAAGCGTCGACCTACGTTTTCAGTGGCTGCCATGCAGCCTTACGTGAAGCGCAAAACAAAACCCTATTAGAGAAGAAAGGGAAAAAAAGGAAAGAAAGTTTGCATGAGTTCAGATATATCTGTGGCCATCTATCTTCTGGATATAAACTTCTACCAAAAGAACCCTCCTTAAGATTCTCACCTCTACCCACACCAAAACCACCCAGGTGAGAATGAACTTGTTGAAACTCAATTAAAGATTTAAGCATATCAGTCAGTTGATCTAACCTACCATGAATGCTGTTGATTGCTTGATTGTGATCATCTAACTGTTTTAGAATCTCCTCTTGTTGTCATAAGGCCTTTTTTTGTAGGGCCTTCAGAGTAGCGCCGCTTGTGCCTTCAACCATGGATCACCAAACTGATACCAATTGTTATGTATGCTCTACCTTTGCTTGCAACCAGACGCCAAGAACCCAAAACAAAAATGAACAATGAATAATGCAATGCAAGATGATGAATGAACAAGAACACCGAGAGAAGAATCAAGAATCTACGTCAATTCTTGGATGAGATTTTCGAGAAATCTCCAAAACTCCTAAACAATTAACTTTAAAATCAAATGTTCACACACGTAGGAAGGATTACAAGACTCTTCCTTTTAAACTACAACTGACAGACTTAATAGAAGAGCAATGCTATGTACAATCCCCATTTAGGGACTACAATGCAGGCTTAGGCAATTTTATCTTTAAAATTTTTTAAAATTATATGTGCAGATCTTTTATTAAATGAGCAAAAGCATCATTTTAGAATGTATATTTTTGTAATTTTAAAGATAAAATTACATACGCCTACATTGCAGTCCCCAAATGGGGACTGTACGTAGCATTTCTCATAGAAAAGAACTACAAAATTAACTATTACAAGTAAAATAGCAAAACGATGCCACACAATACAAAGGGGTGCAGTTCCAAACAAGATGGTAAAATGCTCCATTTCATTAAACCAAATGCACCGTTTCTTTACCAGCAACGCAGCACTGTTTCGAGCAACACTACAAGTTTTATAACAGCCGACTTCAAGGCTTCAAGGAAATTCACACTTTACATTGGGCATTCTTTTAATATCCCTCGCTTCCGCTGGTGCTCGCCACAGTAGAATATGTGGAAAGTCTTTTCTTATATATGTAAAGTAGTACTTAAATTAATATATTGGGTAATCTTCCAATTAAATGTATATCCTTTAATGTTCATTAATTTGTGCTTGCTTTCAGTTTGGTTGAATAATTTTATTTATTTACTATACCTACTACACCAAGGATTAATTGTCCCCAAACAAGAGCAAAATGTGGGTTGTCTTAAAGTTTTGGAGATTGATATAGAGTTTTTTTGCTCAATAGTCCCACACCACATACTTATTGAGAAAATAAAAAAATAAAAAGATAAAAAATAAAAATAGTTATGTAGTGTAAGGCTGACACTGTTTAGTAGAACTTTTTATTGGCTAATCCTTTCAGGTGTTGTTTGGGCTTAAAAATGATCTCTTCGAAAACATAACCAAGACTTAGCAGAAAATCGTTGAAGGAAAATGAAATTACATTATGCAAGACCTTTTAAATGAAGAGATCTAGATCAGGAAATCTTTTTATTCATGTATACATACATACATACATACATACATACATATATAGACACACATGACGAGGAAAAGGAAAACTTCCAACTTGTTCTTGTAGCTAGAGTGAGAGTACTGATGATGTATACTTACTACTTTTTTTTTTCAATGATCAGATAAGAATGATACCAATTAATTGATCCTTTATCAAAAAAATTAATTAATTGATCCATGTTGGGATGATGGTTGAACCAAAGGCTAGTTTTAGAGAGGGAGGCTCCTCCTTCTCTCTAAAAACCACTCCTCTCTAGTTTTATTTTTTCCTCTTCTTTTTTTGATTGTTTTTTCAGGTCAAAGTAGGGCAAAAGGTTGATTTATCGCTCTTTGGCATCCAGCGACCACCAGTCACCCCACCATAGGCTGGCTCGTGAATTCCACACCCCTCTACTAGGGGAGGGCAACTGTCGCCACGCGTGGATTTTCTGGGTCTAGGAGCACCGATTTCTTTAGATCCAATCATCTGCCATACCTACAGGGTGGGGTGTGTCCCTCACGCTACATGTTAGTCTTTGTTTGTGCTTTGGCTTTCTATTTTTTCATGTATTTTTATTTTCTGTTATGTACTTTGTTTTAGGTTGTATTAGGGAAGAAAAAGACAAAAAATGAAAAACATTGTCCCTAGGACCAGGTGCTCGTAGAGTTTATACTCCACTCCATGGGAATGTGTGGTTTTTACTGTCTTAGACAGTATTATAAGACAGAATGTTGCCTCTCAGACAATTTGTCTAGAGAGGTTATCACAGCAGTACTGAACAAGATCATGCCAATTACAAAGAAATTTTTGGTAGCGGATAAGATTAGAAAATAGGTATCTTTCTTTTTAATTCAAACATTTTATTTTTTCATGTATTTTTATTTTCTGTTATGTACTTTGTTTTAGGTTGTATTAGGGAAGAAAATGACAAAAAATGAAAAACATTGTCCCTAGGACCAGGTGCTCGTAGAGTTTGTACTCCACTTCATGGGAATGTGGGGTTTTTACTATCTTAGACAATGTTCTAAGACAGAATGTTATTCTCAAATGATTTGTCTAGAGAGGTTATCACAGCAATACTGAACAAGACCATGCTAGTTACAAAGAAATTTTTGGTAGCGGATAAGATTAGAAAACAAATATCTTTCTTTTTAAGTCAAACATTCTCAATCAACACTATTACTACCATAATCATTATTACTATAATATAATCTTTACGAAAGCAAGGAATAATCTTTTCCAATTCCAACTAAGCATGTATTAGTACAAGCTTTGGGGTATTATTTTTGCGTTTTGGTGGATGGTGGTCATACAAACTGATAAGAAAAAGGAAGATGATTAAACAAAAAGTGAAGTTCTTCAAACACACTGGTGGGCTATTGTTACAACAACAACTATCTTCAAGTGATGTCAATGTTGAGAGAAACAAATTGTTTAGTTCAAAGGATTTGGAGGAAGCCATTGATCGATTTCATTTGTTTTTAGAGATAATATGAGATGAGTTGAGATGAGTTAAAATTAAAGTTGAAAATTGAATAAAATATTATTAGAATATATTGTTTTAATATTATTTTTGTATTGGGATTTGAAAAAATTAAATTGTTTATTTTATTTTATGTGGGAATTTGAGAAAGTTGTAATAATTAGATCATGAGATGAGATGAAAAGTTTTATGAAAGTGAACGAGACTTGGCAAGTGTAGACAAGGGACTATTTACAAAGGTATGTTGTCTGATGGAAGAATTGTAGCAGTAAAAGAATCCGCGATAATTGATGAAGAAAAATTGGGAGAATTTGTTAATGAGGTCGTCATTCTTCCGCAAATTAATCATAGGATTGTGATTAAATTACTTGGTTGTCGTTGGGAAACAAAAGTTCCTATACTAGTTTATGAATTTGTTCCCAATGGAACTCTTACTCAATATCTTAATAATCAAAATGGGGAGTTTCCACCAACATGAGGTATGCATTTACAAATTGTGACAGAAGTTGCAGGAGCTCTCTTTTACTTACTAATAAGTTTCATAACCGAATGAGGAAGAATAATTTCTCATTGATTTGTTTTAGTCGTACATCCAGTCTTTATACAGCATATATATACAAGTAAGGAGCTGCAATCAAGGATTCTATCAAATATGGAAAACTAAAATCACGTAACACTTACAGTCAAGAGCTTCCTGACCTATTTTCCAATGAGACATTAAGACTACATACATACTCTTAGATGAGAAGTTTAGAGCAAAAGTGGCCAACTTTGGGACTTCAAGATCTGTTGGTATTGATCAAATTCACTTGACCACACTAGTACATGGAACTTTTGGATATTTGGACCCAGAGTATTTCCAATCAAGTCAATGTACAGAAAAAGTGATGTTTATATATGGCTTTGGTGTTGTCCTAGCACACAAAAAAAAAAAAAAAAAAGGCAGATTGGGCTCTTTTATTTCCGGCGACATTAATTTAGCCGGAAATAACTCATATTTTTGGAAATGTGTGGGAAACTGGTGAATTAAATACTTTTTCCCGCGAGTTTTAGTCGCCGGAAATAGGATTGCCAAATATGCAGGAGTTTCGTAACTGTGGGTCATTGTAATAAGTTATTACAACGACAAATGTTTCCTCAATATAACTCATCGCTAAACTAGACTTATTACCGCTTAAACTAGTCGCTGTAATTAGTTTTTTACTTATTCACCCCGCGCCTAACTTTCCCTCTCTCTCTCTCTCTCTCTCTCTCTCTCTCTCTCTCTCTCTCTCTCAGGATTTAACATTCTCATGGGCATTTCCGATTGTTGCCACCGACGCCGTCTTCTCACCGTCGTCTTCTTGTCGACACCGGTTAGTTTCTCTAACTTCACCTACGGCATGAAACCTGAACTGGATTCCTGAACATTGAACAATATCATTTCCAAGTAATTGTAAGAAAAAAGGTGCCCCCAACTTGAAGATTTTGGTTTCTAGAATAGATATAGCGAATGCACCGTTTGCTTTCGAGAAACAAGAAGAAAAATATTCAAGGAAATTGTTGGCCTAGAGAAAAGTAAAATAAGATCATTAAAAGATGCATGCTCAAACAGCAGTAATTTAGTCTAATTCATCATCCTAGATGGCTTGTCAAGGTTTCGTTTCCCTTTGATTTTTCAAAATTTTATCAGCGACCAAGCAGAGCTACAAAACTCAAATTAAATAAGGAAAAAACTCAATTCCAAACGAGAATCTCCGAAAGCCCTAGATTGCAGATACTTTAAGCTTACATGAAACGGAATCAGACGGTTCCTGAGAGAGGAGCACTATGGTCTATGGGGTTGATGATGATCCCGGTTCCCTGCTCAGCCTTTTTGTGCTCTTTTGCTTTATGAAAGACTTTATTTATTTATTTAATGTGCTTCTTTATTGTTGGAAGTTTGGGTTTTCCTTTATTTTTCTTTACTTACATTTATTTATGTTAGTAGTATTTATCTACTTATTAGCTGTCGATGACTCAAGAAGAGAAAGCTAGGTACAGGGGATGTGTGTATTTTTCATACCGTCAAAAATTTCGTTACTACATCCTTTTAATACGAAATGCTATTTCTGTATAATGTTTCAGTTGGTGGATTGTTTAAACTGGAGGGTACATAATGAGATTGACAACATCTTAGCAGTAAGTTTGTATTATGCTCAGGATCACATTTTTCTTTCACTTGACAGCATCCAGTTCTTTATTGAAGCGTGTACCTGGGTTCGTAATGAAAGCAGAGGAGTTAAAGTCAAAGCGTGTACCATTTCCTTGGGAGGTTTGAGAAGCAACTCCTATCTGCTCCCCCCTGTCTTGCATTGAGCCCAGGTTTGAACTTGAAACCTTTCCTTCTCCAGCTGTACACTCATTTATTCTCCATCTACTTTATCTTGCTGTAAACATATGCAAAATTTATAAAATTACTAAAATTGAAAGTAGTTACAAAGAAAGTAGACTTGGAAAACAAAGAAAGTTAAAGAAAGTCATTTAACTTTACTAAAACTAAAACTTTTAATCTTATTCTAATATTATTTCCATAAATGCTTCAGAGTTGATGAGATAGCCACCTAATGTTCATTCAAAAACTCTGTTTTTCCTTTACATTTCACACAGAAAATGAACCATTTGTCAGGAAGTCTATCACCAGAGCTTGTCAGGAAGTCTATCATCAAAAGTAGGGATTCTTCAGCTTCTAGCTAGTGACAGTACAACTCATGATCTCATGATATTGTGAATTAATTTCATTGTTCTTGTATATATAAATAAAGCATGCATAAGATGGACTAAAATTTAGTGTATGTACGTTCGAAGCTCTCAAATAATATATATATATATATATATATATGCAAATTAAGAACTAGTACTAGTACTGCGGGTATATATATGCATGATCGATCATGTGATATATATAATAGCTAGGTGTTAAAGGACTAATTTGTTATATAGCAGTTGACTTTGGGAGCTAGGCAGTGTTAAGTACTACTACTAGTGCTAATAAGACAAATTAAGTTAATTAGTTTCAAATTAGTTTACTGTAGTTGATCAAACTGCTAGCTATATATATATATAAATATGAATGGGCTCATCAGCTAGTTTAGACGTTGTGGTCTATATATATATATGCATGAGCGTCCACACACATACACAGTTTATTTAAAATGTTAAACGAGATAATTCTGTCGTGTAGGTTATGATCATCTATCTTTAACCAGACAGAGATCATGTAGTTTATTGAAGAGATTGTGAGTTGCTTAAAATGGACTAATTATAAAGATGTTTGGATTTTGAAGTTATTTTTCTTTGTCCTGGGTGAATACATTTTTCTTTTGGACTTATGCGAATATAATGCATCTAATATCACTATCCTCCCCAAGTCAAAGGTTTGAATCATTGGATGCAAACAATTTATATAGTTCACGTTTCATCAGTAAAAAGATGATAATTTATCATTGTTGAAAAGCCAATTATTTACCCAATTCTTGTGTAAAAAAGATGTTGTGTCTACAGTATTTGGGTTCAATGTCATTAAAAATAAAAAACTAACCTCAAAAAAAGTCATATGTGATGAACCAAATTTGACAAAATTATACAAAATATTGTTTGTTTGTACAAGTTTCCTTTGATTGTAGATACTATTTTTTATTAATTTGATATGAATTGAAAAAATTATCAAATTATACAGACTATTGTTCAACCAAATTAATTAATTTTTTATTGTATGTACTGTTGGGTTGTGTACACAATACTATTTGCAGCCGCTCTAAGACCAGACGTGTAAGGTAACTTGCATGCTTAATAATTTAGGTAACATTTATTTTTGGAGGACATAACTGCTTCAATAGATCATGACTGTTTTATTTTTAACTGATTCCTTACTAATTGTGAATTGGCTAACCTTCAAAAGGGGCTTATATTTGTCTATTCTGGATGTTTGGGAGGACATAATAAGTTTTGTGGCATTCTTTTCTATTTGGGTTTACCATGTATTTTGAAAAGTCAGTAGTATTGCTGATTCTTTTGGCAAAAGAGGAGCTAGAGGAGTATCATGTCATTATTTTGATCCCTGCAATGCTACGAATGAAGTGAATGTCTTCTTTAGGCGTGAGTAAGTTGGGTGCTGCTACTTGAGATTTCAACAATAATTTCTTGCTATGGTGTTCTGTTGTATACTTGTTTCTTCTAGGTTGATGCTACTCTAGTTTTATTTAGATTTTTTTTATAATCTTTTAAGCATGATTTTTTTTTAAATTAAATAGCCGGTAGCCACCCACATAGCAGCCCCGTTCCAAGTTTATTAAAAAAGCCCTCACATAAGGCGGAGGAAAACCGTGGTTACATCACTATCAACAGGAATTTTACAAAAGATAAACAAAAAAAAAGAAAGTGCTAACAACAAAAAGAAGAGCATGATTACATCCTAATATAAGGAAGACCCCACATATCCGTACGTACTAACCCACGAAGGATTCCCTATCAAGGGCCAACCCTGTGAAAAACTTACCTCTATTAAAAGCCCCATCTTTGGCAAGATAGTCTACAACCATGTTTGCTTCTTTGAAAATATGCTGGATGGAATACTGTAAACGAACAAACAAACGCTGGATGTCATCCCAAAAATCCCACAAATACCATAAACTGCATTTCCCAGCCTGAATCCATTTTACAATAACATCTGAATCGGACTCCACCAAGATGTCTCGAATACCCAACTGTTGTGCCAACTTTAACCCATCCAGTAAAGCTCTCCCCTCAGCAACATTATTGGAGAGCTGCCAATAATGAATAGCAAAACCCGCCAACACTCTACCATCATGATCTCTAATAACCCCACCTTCACCTGCTAACCCAGGATTTCTGAGCAAACTACCATCAACATTGAGTTTATACTGACCTATATTTGGCTTACTCCAAGCTATAGCTTTCATACTTTTTTATCTAACATGAGAAAGAGGGCAATTTAATTCTTGTAAAACCTTGATATCATTTGCATACAATCTATCAAATTTTCGATGCGGGGAAAAAATATCAATTAACATCAATTTGATCCTCCTTACCACACCCTTCCAATCAGAAATCTTTCCTTCCATTCTATGCTCACACCGTGCTCTCCATAAAGCCCATGTGATAATGATTGGTAAGATGCCACGACAACAACTTGAGAAGATTCTGACGCTCGAAACCACCACACATTCATAACCACAGTCCAGTTTTGGAGGTTAGGCAACCGAACCCCCAAAATACCTGCAAAATACCTCCAAACCATAGCAGCCAACTCACCACTACAAAAAATATGATCAATGGATTCTTGTTGTGGTAAAACACAACAATGACACTTTGAAGCTAGAGGAATTCCTAGCTTAGAAATGATGTCATCCACAGGTAAAACATGTTTTTTAGCACGCCAGCAGACAAAAGACATTTTTTTTGGAACTATACTATGCCAAAGCCATTTTTTCCAAAGACAAATAGTCCCTGTCTCTCTAATTAAATGCCAAGCATGATTTGATTGTTGAATGGTCTATCAATGTTTTAAAGGGATCTCTGCTGGCTCTTATTTGATTGATGGTTCTTATCTGTAGTTTGTGGTCATGGTTGTGGAATGCTTATGGTCATGGAGCTGCTGGATTTGCTTGAATTTTCTCGTACATGTGGTTCGTTTTACGCTTCAGGATGAGAAGGATTTGCCTGTGGTCTAGCAAATGGAGAAATGGTGACAATAGTGGCTCGGATTTATCAAATAGTCTTGGTTTTGCAAATGCAAAGGAAGTAAAATTAACACTTTCTAGAAATATGAGGCATTTTGTACCTTAGATACAATTGAAAGAAATAGTTTGGTGGGTTCTTTTGGGCCTTATGCTTTTCTTAATGATATTAGCAAATTTCAACAGTAGTACTTATCGTTTATAATTTTTGTAAACTTCAAAAATGAAGTGCATATAAATTTTAGATAAGCAGTTTAGCATTCGATTTGCTAAAAAAATTACTATTGGCCAAGAAACATTTTACTTGTTGAGAATGAAATCCATAAAATTTCAATTAATGTAAGAAAAAGACACATTTTATTTGCTATTAAGAAGGAAAAGAAGCTTATTTGATTTTAAAAAAATAAAAATAAAAATAAAAACCTGGTGGAATTGAGGTTGCCATAAGTATTTGTCGTATTTTTATATTATTTCCGGCAACTAAATCTCGCCGGAAATAGTAAAAATATTTCCGGTAATATTGCTACCATAGCTGGAAAAACCTTTATCGGCTCAAAAATTGTGGCGACCTGCGGGCACCAACTTTTAGCCGCAAAAACATATTTCTAACGAAAATGATGGTATATGCAGCGAACTGAAGTCGGTGGAAATAAACTTAATGGTTGTAGTGTAGCTGAGTTATTAGCAGGAGAAAAAGTGATTTCTTCTAACCGGTCGTTAGAAACCGAAAGTTTAGCCACTTATTTCATTAATTCAATGGATGAAAAAAATTTGTTTGATATTCTTGATAATCTTGTTTTGAAAGAAGCTAAGAAAGAAGAGATTATTGCAGTTGCCAATCTTGTGAAAAAGTGCTTGAACTTGAATGGAAAGAAACGACTTAGGATGAAAGAGGTTGCAAAAGAGTTGGAGGCAATACTGCAAATCTCACGAAAAGCCTCTAACCTTCACCAAAACTTTGAAGAGGGCGTACTCAAGAATGAAATGTTCGATCAATATGATGTTTCTACATCAACAATTGCAGGTACGTACGGACAGTGGCATAACCTCATTTTTAGATGCCGAACCATTATTATCATCTTAAATTTTAGGGCCAGTATTTGAGCAATCTCATCTTGTGGGCTGCATAATTTAGTCTTTTGGTTGAATATATCTTGAAGTTAATGCCAGCCATGAATGTATCACCGAGCATGGATTGTATATATATGATATTTTTTTTTTTTAGAAAGAAACGAGGTCACCTGTCCATGAGTGACCCCTTCCCAATTTTATTAAAAAAAACCCTCATTTATGGCGGAAGAAAACCGTGGTTACAACCCGATGTCTGGGGGTTAAAAAAAAACCCAAAACCCAGGAATCAAAAAACCAAAACCAACTAAAGAAACCAACAACTGACAAGACCAAAAAATAACCAAAATAAACCAACTTGCAAAACAGCTCACACATAAGAATCAAAAGGGAAAACACAATTACAAGAGCATACCTCATTTCGAAAGCCTCAGATATGGTAAGCCAATTCTATCCATTCGAAGGAGACCGTGCAACTGGCTAGGCAAGTCTTCCTTCTCATCAAACCAATCCCGAGTAAGGCCCCTAGCTCCCTGCTTAGCCAGAAAATCAGCCACAGCATTACCTTCACGAAAAACATGAGTTAGTCTATAATCCAAGCATGCAAGGCATGCACGAAGTTCATCCCAAAAATCCTCAAGATACCAAATATTACAGGCACCCTTAGTAACCCAGTTGACCAGAATTTGAGAATCAACCTCGATATAAACCTGTAAAAAATCATACCGACAGCACCTCCTCACACCTTCCAATAAACCTTTCAATTCAGCATAATTATTGGAACCCTGACCTAAATCCATGGAGTAAGCTATACACAAATGACCACTGGTATCTCGAATAACACCCCCAGCACCAGACTGACCCGGGTTACCCAAGCTACTACCATCAGTATTAAGCTTCACCCAACCCTGCTGAGGCTTAATCCATTTCACCATAGTCACCTTCTCAGGTGGAGAAGGAGGGATTGGAATATCTAACCTCCGCAAAATATCAACATCTTGTTTAGCCAATCTCAACTGTTTTATAGACCCTTTAATAAGATGACAAATCCAATATTTAATACTGCTCCAAACCGATTCAGAGGTGTCGTCCTTCCCCTCAAGTCTAGCTTTGCAACGTCTAGCCCAGAGTTTCCAAGAAACTATAGATGGAATAAGACCAAAAATAATACGAATATAAGAAGAGTTACCAGCACGGCGAAACCAAAAATTGACCTGCTCCTACCAAGTATTAAAAAAACCCATGTGCACACCCAAATGAATCGCAGCCAAGCGCCAAATTTGCCTCGCAAACTCACCTGTACACAAAATATGATTAAGATCCTCAAGATGACCCACGGAACAACAATTGCATTTAGAGACGATGGGGATACCCGCCAACCTAATCTTCTCATCCACTGCCAAACAATTATTAGTAGCTTTCCACATCATAATAGAAATTTTTTTAGGGAGAATAGCATGCCAGATCCAATGAACCCAAGGTAAAACAGGCGCCCTTACCCTTATACAATCCCAAGCAGACTTAGTGTTAAAATTGCCAGCAATATCATTTTTCCAAACAAGAACATCCTGCCCCTCCTTACGAGTGGAGAAAAAATTCACCAACTCTGTAGCTTTCTGATTACCCACAAGCCTTTCCAAAAGAGGAATATCCCACCCATTCTCAATACGACACTCTTTAATCTTCAGAAGAGGTTTATCAATAACCGGATAATGGTCACGCAGAGGACCATCATCATCCCAAGTATCATACCAAAAGGAAACATTACCATCTTTCACCAGCCACTGAGAATTATTTAAAATATTTGGGATACTTGTAGCAATCGCCTTCCAAAATCGTGTACCTTTATTAGAATCCACAAGAGATAAATGCTTACCTCGCACATATTTTCCTCTGAAAAAGTCCGCCCATAAAGAGTTTCCCAAAAGTAATTTCCAGGCAAATTTCATATGTAGAGCTTTCTGAATATCACCAAAATCACAGAGACCAATCCCACCTTCCTGAATGGGTTTACAAATATGTCTCCAAGCAACCCATTTACGCTTACCTTTACCCGCAGTATCACCCCAGAAGAAAGAACTCAGAAGTCTATTCAACGCCACCAAGACCACATTAGGAACATGTAGAACCGCAAGCAAATGAGTAGCCATACTCGACATAACATGCCTCAGGAGAATAGTTCTACCACCAGCCGAAAGCAGTTTCATTTTCCACCCAGCAATTTTCCTTTTAACTTTCCCAAGTAAATCATCTAAGTCAGAAGCCTTCAACCTACCAGTCACAATAGGGACCCCCAAGTACTTGAAAGGAAAAAAACCCTCTGAAAAACCAGTCATCTGAAGAATCCATCTCTTACGGGGAGCCGGAATGCGCTTAGAGAAATAGATCGCACTTTTTTCCTTACTAAGGGCTTGGCCCGACCAATTCTCATAAAGCTTTAACATTTGAGTCAATCCTCTCATAGACCTTTTACCACCATTTGCAAATATAACAATATCATCAGCATACATGAGATGCGAAACAAGCGGAGTACCCCTAGCTTGAGAAAACTGCTCAATTTTACCATGATCAAAATAGCGTCTAACAAGACGCGAAAGCACCTCCTGCATAATGATAAACAAATAAGGAGATAAAGGTCTCCTTGCCGAAGGCCACAAGAACCTTTAAAAAACCCCAGAGGAGTGCCATTCATCATGATCGAATACCAAGGCAGAGAAATACAAGCCTTAATCAAATCACAAACCTGCGAAGAAAACCCAAAAGCATCCATAACATGAAGTAAGAAATTCCAATCCACTCTATCATATGCCTTGGACATATCCAATTTGATAACCACATTACCTCCGTTAATTTTTTTATTAATAGAATGGACCATCTCCTAGGTTAAACTAATATTATCAAAAATACTACGACCAGGAATAAAAGCCCTTGCTCCTGAGAAATCATTTTTGTAAGCAGACTCGTCAAACGGGCCACAATAATTTTGGAGCAGACCTTATAAATAACCGAGCAGAGACTAATGGGCCGAAATTTATCAAAACCAGAAGGCTTATCCACCTTAGGAATGAGAACAATATACGAAGCCGTGTAAAACCTGGGAAAAGATTTAGTATGAAAGAACTCAGTAACAGCTTCCAATAAATCATCCTTAATGAAGTCCCAACAAACACGATAAAAACCAGAACCAAAACCATCAGGTCCAGGACTACTATCAATAGGGATACTGAACAGAGCATTTTTAATCTCCTCCAATGAGGGATCCTGACAAAGAGAAGAATTATCACCATCATCAATCACAGGAGAGATAAGATCACTCAAATCAGGTAAATCGATTCTACAACTGTCGCCCAAAAAATTTTGGAAATAATCAACAGCAGCCTTATGGATCTCAAGGGGAGATTGTAAACGAGTACCATCCGCAAGAGACATATCACTAATCCTCTTATGATAATTAGACTTTAAAATAGCATGAAAAAATTTAGAATTTTGGTCCCCGTCTTTCAACCAGGTCTTTTTAGCCATATGAGCAAGCCTAATCCCCTCTCACTTCTTCCAAGTCGAAAGTTCCAAATTAGAGACCAGGAGATCATAAGCATCCTCATCATTAAAACAATCCTGAAGGCAGTTATCTAACCTCTTAATGCGAGATTCTAGAGCTTTTATGATAACCGTAGTTCTCCCAAACACACGCTGATTCCACTCCTTTAAGGCCACCTTGACCCTTTTCAATTTATAAGAAAAATTTTGTAGCCCAAAACCAAACCCGACTTGATTCCAAACCCCTTTAATAAAACTCAGAAAATCCTCATGATCCATCCACATATGTTGAAAACGAAAAGAATTCGGGCCATACTTAAAAGGGTCTTCCCCCATATCAATCACTAGAGGGGAATGATCTGAAGTGGAACGACCCAAAACATGATACTAAACATTCGGAAAAAGGTTCATAAAATTAGAATCAATGAAGCACCTATCTAATCTAGCCCAACTCTGAGCTAAGCCACCTTGGCCATTGCACCAAGTCATAAGAGGACCTTTAAAACACATATCCATCAGACCACAATTATGAAGACAGAGGTTAAAGTCCTCCATAGCAGAGAAATTTCAAGGATGCCCACCTCTCCTCTTTGAATCCTCTTTAATAATATTAAAGTCCCCACATAGAACCCACGGAAAAGTACCACTACCAGTAGCCTCCAAATCCTCCCAAAGGATCTGCCTCTCAGCATGACTACATTTAGCATACACAACTGTAAGAACAAACTCATGATCATTATCCTTCACCTGCATAGTCACATATTGACTGGAACCAGCCAACAAGTTAACAGAAACAACAGAATTCCACAAAACCCAAATTTTTCCATCATACATAGCATTCGTAAGATAAGAATCACATTTAAACCTATTTAAAAAACTAGGAATTCTACTATCCGGCAAAAAAGGTTCAGCAAGAGCAATGATATTAGGCTTATAACTATGAATAATATTTTTTAAACGCATTTGAGAAGTATCAATACCCCTTATATTCCAAAAAAGAATAGGACTAATCATAGATTAAATTTAGAGGGTCGTATTACCTGTCTAACGGAACTTCGTGTCTTAACCTTACCGACATTACCACGAGGGATATCTGTATCAGTGCAATACTCTTTTGCATATCCTCCCTCAGCATGTCTCTATCATCTTCATTTTCCGATTGAGTGTCCTCCAACCTGAAATCCATCTCAGAATCCTTACCGTCGGCGACCCAAGAATTATTGGGTATATGTTGAACTTGCCATAATTCCAGCGTCTCCTCCAAAGCATCAGTATCCTCCACCGAATGGCCTTCACCGCTTTCAACATTAACACTATCCATTCCATAATTAATTTTCAACGTGGGACTCACTTCCAAGCCATTTATATTAGAAGTACATGTCATAGGATGCTCCAAATTAGCCTCATTGAGAGCCACGGTTGTCTCAATTGGATTCAAGCAGGACTCCATCTCATGCACGTTGCATGGGTCTTCAAATCCCAACTGCACATCAACCACAGTCTCCATGTGAGGATCTTGATTCTCGGCCTCCACATTCTCCATGACTATGGCATTACGTTCTGGAGGTTCCGAAACAACCTCAACAATATCATTTGAATTATTGGTTTCCCTCTCCCGTCCAGCATTTTCTATCAAAGTTTCCGGCTCCTTCGGTACCACGGGCTCCCCTGTTTGAGTGTCCCCGACAACTTGCACGTCCATTTTCAATGTCTTAGATTTCGGAACCCAGACTTTGCCTCCATTGTTTTGTTTAGTCTTATTCTCAATACCCACACGGCAGTTTTTTTGGATATGGCCTTGTCTTCTACAGCTTCTACAATATGCCGGCAACGTTTCATATATTATACTCTGTTTTCGGCTACTTGGCATACCAGGTTTTCCGATCCAAAAATATGGGATGGGTTCCTTAGATGCATCTATTTCAACACATACTCTAGCCCCATCGGTTCTTGTAGCACATCGGGTAGGATTGTCTCTACGAATCATTCTTCCAATCGGTGTCGTAAGAGACTTCAACACAGACGTATGATAAAGATTAGGAGGAAGCCCAGGCAAGAAGATCCATACCGGTATGCATGAGGGCTCACTTTCTTCATCAAACTCAGGAGTCCAAGCAAAGTGCCGATAATATACCCCATTAATATCACAAGATTCTCTGGAAAGAGCCTTGAAAAAATCTACTTCGTTAGACATACGGACGAAAACATTCCATGCCCGCTGCATGGACGACACTACAGGGACGTGATTCAACCCCCATCAGCTTCGGATATAACCTCGTATGATATCAAGAGAGGGTCTCTTCTTCAGGAATTTCATCACCAACGAGAAGCAAAACGGCTGTGCCGTGCGATCGATCTCTTCAGGTGAGAAAATAAAACAAAGCTCACCGTCTATAATCTTGGGAGGACGCACTGCAATGTCCATCTCTGGAAGAGGTTGCGGCACTACTGAAACAGCCTCCAAGAACGACCGTTGATGGCCTGCCGGTGGAGGCAAGTCCTCCACGGCCGCCATGCACTGGCAAGAACCCTAGCAAAGTTTTTATGAAGTTTCCTTATCGAGCGTTAGTTTCCTTACGTAAAGACAGAGCGTTTTTTGCACGACTATTTCTCAATATATATATGATATATATCTTATGGTGGAATGAAGCATGCATACATATACATTTTATGGTCTCACCTCCTCCGAGCAGCTCTTCACTTGCTTCTGGTTTTCCACACTACAGTTTCAGAATTAATGGTAAAGAAAAAAAAATGGAACCCTTTTTTATATCCTTTATACTAGTAGCAAACATACTCTTCAAAGTTCAAACTCAAACCAGAAGTTCCACGCTATTAGAAATACTAGTTCACCTATTCTAAGTCTGTTATATCTATCTCAGTTGGTTCTTCAATAAATAGAACTCATTTTGATGTACAGATACGACGTTGCAATACAATGAAGGGTGTGTTTGGTTGTTGAGATCATCCCAACTCAAATAAATAGACTCAAAGATGGGTTACAAATTTTTTTGAAGAAATTTAGGGTGTATTTGGTTGTTGACTAGATCATCTCAACTTAATATCATTGATGGAATTTATTATTTTTTAACTTCTTATAAAAAAGTTAAACTCATCTCAATTTACTTTATACATTTAAATACACATATCTCTACTTATTTACATTCAAACATATCTCAATGAAAACTACGATATATTACTATTTATAAATTAATTCAAATTATCTAAACAAGAATTGGCTGATCTCTCCCAAGACAAAGATTCAGGTGCTTTTCACTCCTCCTTGAAATCATCACAAAAAAGCTCAAAGTAAGACAAAAACTCAAATGCATGGAAGATTACTTTGACACCCTTGATTGTTTTATAAGTCACCCGGCCAATAGCTTATGTTTACAAAAGCGAAGACTTTTTCAACTGGTGGTTATATAAGGCTGATATAATTAATCGTTCAGGCTTTAGTAGGGTCGTGTAGTACGTACTTTGGGTTATTAAACTTTTGCAAGTCATCGATCTTTTTATTTTAATTTGAAAGTTCTTTAGGCTTGTAAGCTGTCAAACTCATTGGGGTGCAGTCCAATGACTCCTCATCACACCCAATTACATTAAAGAGTAGTGAATGGTCTATTTAAAAGAAAACAAAAATGATGCTACGTGGCAGTTTCCTTGTGTTCTGTACGTGTACGTGCAACTGCAGCCTTTTAACATTGAAAATGTTCGCTGAGAAATAACTAATTGCTTAAATTATATTGAACTCGTCAATTTTCATATTTTTTTTTTCTTTTCATGCAGTTTTTATATTTTAGATCTTATTCTTTTCACTCGTACATATTCTACAACGGTTTTATTACGTAAAATTTTGGAGACACGATTGAGAAAAAACTTTTGGGGAAGTGGATTTTGTCTATGTGCTATTATTGTTTTGTTTTTTCTTTTTGTGGAGAGTAAATTTACCTACACGGGATTTCTATCATGGTTTCTTGGATTTTTTAGAGGGGGAGGGGGTTGGTGGTGAGAAATAGCTGCTTGTATCTTTTGGATGAATAGGTCAGATCTACATCGGTTGACCATCTTGTGTATGATCAGTTCAATGTGAAAAAGCAGTGGTTCTACAAGACACTACACCTAGAGAGGGGGTGAATAGGTGTAATTCAATTTTTATGGCCTTTTGAAAATTAGTCAAACAAGCAGTTAGTAAATGAATTAAATAACACAAATAATCAACACATGATTTTGATCACTGAGTAGAAACTCATTTGAAGAACATCTTCAAAATCTAAAACCACTCCGGGGGTAAGACACCACCTCAAATCTACTATAGAAATTTTAGTTCGTTACAACCAATTTAGAGACACTCACAAAACATTTGTAGTAGCTAAACTTGGCTTGCAACACTACGAGCGACCCACTCGATCTCTACATGCATGTAGTGTCGGAACTCCAACCTTATAGCTTCCCACGAAAACCTCTCGATCTCTGTATCAACAGCAGCTCCGGACTCTTCCTACCAACAAATATGTCCACTTCAATGGACTCATGTAAGAATTGATTTTGAGTGTGTTGTGGTGGATAAGTGTTTTTCCAAGAGAGAATCAACCAAATGGGGGAGAGGTTGCTCTAAGAAGTTCTTGGAGGCCCTTAGGGTTTTTGCTCTGATTCTCCACACTTAGAACAGAAGTTAAGCTGTTCTAGTTATAGTTCCAATCAAAGGAGGCGCTTCAAAACCCTAAATTGTAAGTGATCTGGAACATTGGCTCTAGCGAGGGTCGAGCGGCACAATCTGCCTGAGTTCACTCGAGCTCAGTGTTGAGCGAGTGTCGAGCGGCACACTCTACCTGAGTTCGCTCGAGCTCAGTGTCAAGCGAGGGTCGAGCGGCACTCTCTGCTTGAGTTCACTCGAGCTCCATGTTGAGTGGTGCAATCTGCCTGAGTTCGCTCGAGCGCTTTGTTGAGCGAGGGTCGAGCGAAGACATCTGTTTTGACCAATAACGAGCACACTTCAAGCACGCTTCAAGCCTTTCTGCAACAACACTTGTTACAACACTATTTTACACATGTTTTCACAAGAATATGCCAATACACTCATTTTTCCCTCAACGTAATGAATAGCCAAATAGAATTTTAAAGTCATTACTGACAATCAGCTTCCCAATTTTGTTCTCGTCCCTGCTTAAACTTGTGTTGCCACTCTATGGTGGTTAAAATGTCAAGACACTTTTTTGGTAGTCCCCAATTTGGTGGAACCTACAGTGAAGGTAATTAAATTGCCAATTAGTCTTACAACCTGGTGGAACCTGCAGTGAAGGTAATCATTGACTGTCTCCAAACAAGTGGGAATGAGTATTCAAAAAGTGGGTGTAGTATAACGTCAGGAATGCAGTCATAAGGAGAGTCTCTTAGAGAGACCCAGGGAGACTAAAAAGGGTGTGTGTTAAGGAACTAAATATTTTTTGGTGTTTTTTGAATTATAGGCTGGCAGGGTGTTTTTGGGCATGGTAACTTTTTTGGGGGATGAAACAGGATGTTCAAGATGTTTAATGCAGTGCATTAAGTAGTTATACTATGTAGTATGTGGTTGTGTGTGGTTGTCTATCAATGGGGTTACTTGACCACTAAATAATTTTGTGGGTGTTTGAAGTTGTCTGAAAATTGCATGTTCACAGTAAACATTGGTAACATATACTGCAAACCAAAAGCTGAGGTCGGATTATATGCCTTGTAAGTAATGATTATAATGCAAAGACTGAATTTCTTTGATTAGAAATATCTGTACCTCTTATTTACTAACACTCATTGTATCGATGTTTGGCAACCTTATAGGTTGAAGTAGCCAAATAGTGTTTATGTGGACAACCTCCAGAATAGGCACTTGCTGGACACAGGACAATGCAGTTTGGGATGGGCCTCGAGACAAGGTTATGGTTTTAGCTTACTCAAGTAGTTATCAGGTTTTTTAGTTTAGTACTAAAAAGTGCACCCTATTTTCCTTTAGTCCTTGCTCCAAAGTTCAATTGATGTTTGCTTATTTTTGGACTTTTAGCTATTGCATGATCATTAAAATTTCTATTATATAGGGGAAAGAATGGGTGACAGAGAATGAGATTTGGTTTTTGATTTTGATGTACGTGTAGCTAAATTAATTAATAAAAACTATATGTACGTTTAGATAAGGTTTAAGTTGGCTCTAAGTCATAATGGGTTGAAATGCTGATATTTGTGGTGCTACATAATTCATGTGTATGTTGAATAGGTTTTCCCTCTTTCTCTTTAGTACAAGTCTATGGCAGTGTGTTAGTTATAGTATAAGGCGTATGGTCGTATGTTTATTCCATAGGACTGGTATATAAAGGATTCACAAAGAGCAATAATAGTTTGGAGTCTAATGTCGTCAGGTTTATTGCACTAACTCATGAGCACACATCCCACTAGGTGGTTGTTTATCAAGCTACTAAGTGTAAATTGGTTGTTGCCTTTTGGTTGATGCATGGCTGGACCAAAATTTATGTGTGAGGATGTGTTGTACTGGATGAAGGTTCAGGGATACTGAACCTGGATGCATGTTAGAGATGACTCTGTTTCATCCAACCATGCATGAGTCGTGCGAAACAATATAATTAAAAAGTAATGGCTGCTTTTGGACGAATCTCTCTCTCTCTCTCTCTCTCTCTCTCTCTCTCTCTCTCTCTCTCTCACACACACACACACACACATATATATATATATATTAACAAATTCCATATTACAATATTGGCAGATATTAACGAATGTGCAAACCCTGACCTCTACACTTGTACACTTGATACACGCTATGAAAATACTGAAGGTTCCTACTGTTGTGTTGCTGCTAAGAACACAAAGCTTTTCATAATCATAGGTATGTCTTCCTTCTCAATATATATATATATATATATTAATTGCATGTACATGACCTTTCCCTTCTGTTTTCTGCAAATTCTCTTATAATTTTCATTCTAATTAATTAGTTGTCCCATGTACTGTCTTGATCCAAAGAATAGTTATCGTTTATTTATGTTAGCTTTGAACCAATAGAGGTTACATATTTGTTGTAGAGCAATGTTAGATCCAGTTTTATGGTGTGCAAACTTCTCAGATTTTATTTGAATAAAAGTGGAACCCACCATTAAAAAGTGAGTTTTTCACTGTGAGTCCCACATTTTTTCCATATTGATTAAATGGAGTGTGTGAGACTGCTTGCACACTCTAGAATTATATATATAATTTCCCTTTATTAATTGTGCACATGCGTGCGCACACACACACACATATTTCATAAAATGTATATTATACGAAACTATTGGATTCAATCTAGTCATATTCCAACACTAAAAACTTATACCACATAGTACTGACTGTCACATGGTTGATCTTATTGACTCCAACTATAAGTGCTATCAACTTCTAAATTAAGAAAATTCATTTGCTAGTACTGACTGTCTAAAGAGTTGTCTCAAATATATATAAAATCGGTCTTGAGAATAATATATAGAGTTCTCCAACCTCAAAGCAATATTTTTTTCAATTTAATTTTCATTCTTCTTTTTGGAGTACTTCTAATTCAATTTTATGTGAATTTTCTTTTGGCATGACATAGTTTGCTTGGCAATATTCTAGCATTCATAGAAATGTCTCTCTAGTCAATGTTCCTAACCGGCAAGTTTATCTAGTCAATGTTCCTAACCGGCAATTTTATTATTTTGCCATTAGTACTCTTGCAAGGAGTAATTAATATCTTTCTATTTCATTGAATCAAATAGGTGTTAGCACAAGTGTTGGTGTATTATTTTTGATTTTCAGTGGATGGGGGTCATACAAAGTGATAAGGAAAAGGATTGGGATTAAACACAAGGAGAAGTTTTTCAAACAAAATGGTGGACTACTTCTACAGCAACAACTATCTACAAATAACAATTTCAACGTTGAGAACACCAAATTGTTTAATTCAAAGGAATTGGAGAAGGCCACTGATTGTTTTAGTGTGGATAGAATAATTGGACATGGTGGACAAGGAACTGTTTACAAAGGTATGTTGGCAGATGGAAGAATTGTTGCAATAAAAAAATCCATGATCATAGATGAAGAAAAACTTCAAGCATTCATAAATGAAGTTATGATTCTTTCACAAATTAATCACAGGAATGTGGTTAAGCTACTTGGTTGTTGTTTAGAGACTGAAGTTCCACTTATAGTTTATGAATTCATTCCTAATGGAACTCTTGCCGAATATCTCAATGGCCAAAATGAGGAGTTTTCACCAACATGGGATATGCGTTTACGAATTGCTATAGAAGTTGCAGGGGCTCTTTTCTATTTGCATTCAGCAACTTCTTCACCCATTTACCATTGCGACATTAAGTCTACAAACATCCTCTTAGATGAGAATTATAGAGCGAAAGTAGCAGATTTTGAGATTTCAAGATCTATTGCTATTGAACAAACTCACCTAAGCACACTAGTACAGAGAACGTTTGGATATGTAGACCCTGAGTATTTTCGGTCAGGCCAATTTATAGATAAGAGTGACATTTATAGTTTTGGTGTTGTTCTTGCTGAGCTCTTAACTGGAGAAAAAGCTATCTCATCAACAAGAACGAGAGATACCACCAGTTTAGCTACATTTTTTGTTAGATCGATGGAAGAGAACAATTTATTTGACATCCTTGATAATCAAGTTTTGAAGGAAACGGAAAAAGAAAAAATCATTGCAGTTGCAAACCTTGCGAAAAGATGCTTGAACTTGAAAGGAAGGAAACAACCTACAATGAGAGAAGTTGCAACAGAATTGGAGGCCAACCAAATGTCGCAAAAAGCTTTTAACCTTTAGCAGAAATATGGAGAGATTGAAGATGTCAAAACTAAAATATTTGAGCAATATGATGTTGTTTCTATATCAACAATGTCAAGTATGGATGGTGTCGTTGTGACCTCATCTTTAGATACAAAACCATTATTCATATATTCTTTATCATCAAGTGATATTACACTTTGATTTATGTCATATTATAAATATCTGTTCAATTTATCTTGTAAGCTCCATAATTTGCTCTTTAGATAATCTTATTGTAGTATAAAGCATAAACATCCAATTTTCTTTCCAGTTTCATAAGCAACTATTTATATATATATATATATATATATATACATATATATATATATAATGGGGTCTCAAGCTACTCTAGGATATGATCTCTGGTCAAAAAGAAGAAAAAAAATCATAAAACAAAAATGTATCTTCCATAATATATTACTCTCTTTTACTACAGTTTAGAATTAATAAATAGCAAAAGAAGAAATCAACTCCGCTTTATATCCTTTAATAGCCACCTTTAGCTTTTTTCAACTTTTAAATCTTGTCGGATGAAGATTGTCGACTTGCTCAAAGTAACAAAACCCTTGGTGTAATAGGCCTCACAAACCATTTTCTTCAAACCAAGTTTCAAACTACTTTATAAACAACTAAGAAAAAAGCTACATGAACATCTTAGTTTATAAAGAAGACCATCAGGCTCAAGTGACCATTGATCGCTTGAATGTTTATCTACTATTACATGGTCTATTGCTTAATTTGGTATGGTGCATTAGATGAGTGGCATTGGGCTTAAAGCGTTCTTTCACTTCTTGCATTAGATGAGTGGCATTGGGCTTAAAGCATTCTTTCACTTCTTTTTCAGTCTGTCACGAACAAAATCCCTCAAGAAGCCACAAATCAACCAAAAGAGCCAACACCATTATATATTTTCCTCAAAGATTGACCTCCACCCAATGGAACTCATTTCTCAAGAATGACAAGCGTACTTTAAACCCAACAGAAACTAACATTGTTTGACTGCCCATCGAAAATCCTTGTGAAAGGATATCTGGAACAAATCCAATCCACAAAAATATCAAAAAACTTTTGATAAGAGGAGTGAAGCAACTAACAGTTCTTAGTAACTCTCTCTCTCCATGTTATGGTTACCATCTGCAACACACGCCATGGGCATGATCTTTCTAGTTGCTTGTTGAGCTAGCAAAATTTCAAGAACCGGATTAGGAAAAAGATGCAAAGAAATAAAAGTAAAGATAAATTACAACAAGTTATAACACAGATCCAGCTTTATTCAATACCATCTGTCTCACATGTCACTAAGATAATTGATGTTGCTTTACATGAAGCAAGATGATTTTTTGGCATTATCACCAACTCTTTGCTGAGGCTTGAGTTCCTTCACCCTCTCTTTAGTAGCCCACAACAATTTTCCATAAATTCTTATTAGCTAAAAATTATAGCAATTAAGAACTTCAAAATTTGATTTTCATAAGACTCAAAAACTTCCAATCATATTGGGAAATCATTAGAATTCATACCAATGTAATAATGCACTGGACACAGATTTAGGAAGAATAAGTTGCAATAGCATGCCAGTCATATAATCCAAAAGAGACTCGATTTTTTTATTTTGACCACTTTTTCATTAGTGGAAAATTTTTCTTAATCACAAATTTCAATGTGTTTTCCTTATGAACACAATCTATACCTGTCTACAATGCAAACTTATAATCAACAATAGCAAAGAATAAGCACAAGAAGTAGGGGAAAAATATATATATAGTTTTGTGAGAGAACTTTTGCAATATCTGATTCCAAGAAATTACTCATCAGTAATAGAATTGCAAATGTATATTAAATTTGTCTCAACATCACCAAACAGAGCCCAATGCTCATGAGTCTAAATTCCTTCCAATTTCTCCCTAAATAATCCACTAGAAAACTTTTTCTCTAGCAAAATCAAATTGTGTGCAAGATACATAAGAATTTCCTTATTTCTTATTGATCTTCTAAGAAAATGAAGGTTAGTCCTCTAGCCTACCTCATTAATTTCTTTGGGGGGAGATAATAAATGGATGAGACATCATATTATGTTATCTCCTACTACACGTACTAACATTCCATGCTTCTCACATTGTGCTCCAAAATAAGAGCCTATCTCTGCAATACATATCATCAAGAAGTATAAGATTCGAAGATAGAAAAGATTAGGAAGAAAAAACCTAAGCATGCTTGTCTATCTCAACTATATATTAATTTCAATCATGTAGTGAGGACCATCACAAACGACTAATCACAACATGACAATCTTTAAGCATATCTACAAGATGTTCTGACCTAGTTGAATAAAGAAATTATAGGTAATCTAACCAATCCCCTCAGTAAATAAATATCATATAGTAAACTTGAAGAAACAAAATTAAGATGGAACTTGCCCCCGTTTAGGAAGGAATGGATCATTAGGAGACTAGTCATTTGCAAATGCCATTCCAAGAATAAATCCAGTTCCCCAAATTAACTTAAAAATTAAAAACTTTAGAGACAATAGGTACCTCCCCAATTATGGGACTATCTAAGAATGCTTTTAAACCATCTTGAAACTTTGGGGAAATGCTTTTTACTTCATCAGCAATCTTTCTTTCTCTACAAAGAAGTTAGGTAGCTTTCACTCAATGATAGTCATGATATATAATCTTTGTTGATCATGCAGATTATACAAGTATAGATAATTAGGTATATGTCATTGCATATCTGCATACACTAGCCATGACCCACCATTCAGGGGACAATTAAAGAAATTGTATGACAAGATGCAACTCCATTAGGTCCTATTTAGTCCATCTTTGACGGTCTTCAAATGCAATATATGTAAACTGAACTGTGAAGTAAAACTTTGAACAGGTAAAACTGGATGAGAAGAAAAGAACACACTTGTAGATCTTAAGCGCTTCTATTGCAACGATGCATTGGGTGTCCAAAATAAGTAAATCCATGAGAAAGACTTTGAAAGAGAGAGCATATACAGTCATATACTAAATAACCATCAACTTGAGAGACTTACTCAGGAGTGGTCAATATACTGAGTTTGTTGTAATGAGAATGCATGTATGGCTTATGATACTTCGGGGCTCACAAGTACAACTCCAATGGGCATATATGCAGAAGAAAGGGCCTGGGAAATTCAATACATGCATAATATCGAACCTGTGCTTTGTACTAGGATTTGATGATCTATCTCTGAGTTTCAGTATATCCCAACTTTACCTTTGCAAGAGACACAAGGTCTGGTTTTATGTTGTACATGTCACACCCAAACATTGTGCCCGACCTTCAAAATCCACCAATTACCTAAGATATTAGGATACAAATAAAGATATGCACACATAGGGAAATTTAAGAAACAGAGAGTAAGTGCTACCTCATCTGCAATAAAAAGAATGTCATATTCCTTCACAACAACTTGAATATGCATCAAATATGAAGCATTTTATTGTCTAATAATGTGTCTTCTCCAACAATGTCATAAGGGAAAGGGAAATACTATTTTATTTATAAAATGATTTTATAAAAATAAATTTATTAATATATTGTAATGTTTCTTTTATAATTTGATTTATCATTTTATAAACAATTGAAATTTCAATAAACAAAATGAGAAATTTTAAAATTCCAAATGAATTAGAAGCGAAATCTTTATTAACAAAACTTAGACAGAAAATACATTTTTGCAAAGTTCGAATCCCAAAGAGCTGTATTGTTAACGTTGTGTTTCGTATGCCTTTGGACCAAGCTCTAGCGACTCGAGTCTTCGATCGTGGGCTTGCACACTCAGAGAAAACATAGAAAATTGGGGGCCTTGGTGGAGGCTAAGGAGTCTCCGATGCTTAAGTCAATTTCACCTTAGTAGTTCGTATGAGAGACTTAAGAAATTAGAGAAAGTTCTTTGTACCTAGGTATTGGCTTTTATACTAGGTTTATGAGGATCAACTACCTATACCTTGTGTCAAGGGGATATGTCCCTTAATAGTTTCTTTAATCAAATTCATTTAATGCGGCGTGGCCTCTGGGGTGGCTCAATTAATGCAGTGTGGTTCCTTGTCCTATTTGTCCTGCTAGTGCACTCCATTAGACTCCCTCACACTTGTTGTTAGAATATTAAGGGCTCCCCGCTTTTACCACCTGTCTACCAGCATAGGTTCTTTGGTGCTAGGCATCATATGGGGAGCTGGCATGGGGTGATGTGTCCCCTCCTTCCTCATATTTTGGGGCTTCCGGCACTATTACGGCCATAGGCCATCCTTAGCTTTGTGATCGGGGGACCTTAATGGGCTAGCTGTCCGGTCAGCCTGGGCTTCTTATATTTGGGCCCGTATTCTGGGCCTTCAGGCCGAGGGGAAAATTCCCTTACATATTATATATATATATAGGAATTGAAATCCCAATAAAATTCTTTTCTTGGCATTTTGTCTTCTCCTTTACCTAGAGTTAGAGAGATGTGTCGAGCATTTCATCTCCGTACCACCAATTATCTTTATTTAAAAATTTTATATAACATGGGTCAAACATGATAAGCCTAAATTATATATAATAAGTAGAGCTGTACCTTTTTTTTCCAGTGTGAAGTTGCGAGGAAAGTGAAGAAATACACTTCAATTTAAAACTTGGAAACCCCTTTGGCCAAATATGGAGACAATTAAGGGTTTGGTTAGACTAAAACCAAGCAGTTTCTATTCATCTCTACCAAACTTTAATGAAATACATGTGATTGATGGAATTCCCTTGATTAGTTGGCCTATATTATGTACATCCCATAATCATGTTATGGTTTTTTTTTTGGCTACCCTTATATATAGGCATGCACAACAATTCCATTCTCCAAATATATAATTTGTAGGATTTGATGAATTCTAGATGCACCAATATTTCTACTGATTATTATTAATACTACCAAAGCAACTCCAGAATTTGATTCATTCAATGCTTGAACTTCGAAGAGATTTTTCGAAGTATGGTCCTTGACATCGACAGTAAAAAGAAAAAAAAAACTTTTCTTTTAAAAAATAAATAAAAAAAAAATTGGTAAGAATACAATGGACTGATTACTTAATATTACAGTATTCATGATGTAGAAAAGCTAGCTATCTATTCTATAGGTTGTGTTCAACATGTGAATTAACAGTACTAGCATTGTGAAGTCAAGAAAAGGGTTAACTTTTCCTCTCATCACTGTGATTCTATATATCAACCAACAAGATTCAAGAGTACTTAATTATTATTTTGGATAAAATCATTTCATATCGAATTTCTACAATATTCAAGGATTTATAAGTAATTTTGGTGCTCGATGTGGGACTGGGTATTCTTTTTTTCTTGGCAAGCAATTAATGCTATGACATGATATTCTAAATTATAAACTGGTATACTTTGTTTTCCATCAAACATCTAGTCTCAACCAAACACGTACATCATGACAACTTTCGTTTATTTTCTTGGGAGTAAGCAACACGCTCGCTATTGGAAATTAATGATTAATGATTCTCTTAATTCATTGACTTGATCTTTCATGCATGGTTGATCATATATAAAAATTAGAATATACGTCACTACAAGAAATAAGGGATTTTACCACGAATTTGTTATCCCATGACAACTGCTGGTGGGCAATATGGAGCTTATGGCACAAAAAGTCACCAACGCATAAAGTTTTCCCAAATGTCACCAGATTGTGTGCGGCGAGCCATAAGCCGTGGGTAAATGCGACCTTCAACGACGACATATATGTCGTGTTAAAAGCTTTTGGGAATTGGCAGTGCCCATTAAGTCTTTTTCTTCTTCCACAAATACCAATATTGCTTCGTTTACCATATACTCCCCGACCCCCAACCTGCAAAATCCCCCACGTCCTTCGAATACTCTCATCTGGTGGAATCAACGCCGGTGGTTTGCTTGCGTCGGCCCCCTTCGACGTACGTCCAGTCGCTGCTGACAGTTGCCGCCCTGTTCCTCTCTTCTACCGCCAGTTGACGCCACGCACAACTAGCGCGGCGTGTTCTCTTCTCAAATCGTTATTAACTCTCCCTCTCCGCCTGGTAAATCTCTCGCCTATTAGTGCCTCTTCTCTGTGTCTGTCTATCTCTGGTTCATGAGTCTAGTTTCTTCTTCACAGTTTTTCATTGTATTATGTTTAGCCATAACTATACATAATTAGGTTTGAGGTTTAATGCCAAATCCAAATTTTAATTTCCTTTCTTTAGGTAGATCTATGCACATGCTAGAAACCTTTCAGGTCTTTACAACAATTGCTGCTAATTAATTAGGTAAATTACATGGTGGCACCTTGGTTATGCACGAGAATGTAAACCTACTGCCGATGGCTTTCTTGAGCTCTTCACCCTATGGTGGCTTTTTATATTCCTGAATTCCATGTGTAAGAGCAGTTTTATGGAATTAATTATCAAATTCCAGGAAATCAGAAGTGAAACATGGGAAATATGTTTGATTTCCCCCCTGTTGAGACTGATGCAGCTCCTTGGGGATCAATTAACCACTAATTGTCTTCCCTTAGATCTGTTAGATGTTGATGGAAATTAACTTACATGTTTACATTTGTAGCATTAACATGAAGTATCAAGCACAAACATACATATATATATATATATGTAAGGATTAATCCGTACCAAGTTGGGTTACAACATGGACTACCGGCACAGTTTGGCCACCGTAATGCCTCAACTCAGATATATTCCACTGCATGGGAGCCATGAAATCGATCACTTGTAATCAGTTGACTGAGATCTGAATGTAGAACTTGAATCATAAAGCATTAAGGAAAAAAATTTTCTTTGGTCTAACACAATTATTCAGTGGGGGTTTTAAATATGGGATTCCTTCTTACATATATTGGCTTATCTGTATGGAGCAGATGAGTGAGTAAGCCAGCAAGAAAACAGGGTAGTTGTTGTTACTCAAAGTCCTCAGCCTCTTATAATTGTCCTGCCCTGTTTTCACCCAGCTGTGTAATTAATTAAAATAGTTTGTTACCACCGTCAATCGCAGATAACTTTGTACCCCTTACTTGGAAAAATTTCTGTTTACAATGACATAGTACTAATTACCCACAGTATCCCATAGTCCAAGGTTAACTGTGGTTCCAGCAACCACCACATTAGCACTAAGTAGTTGTCGAATACGGTAGGCACATAAAGGATTAGGATTGAGAAGTAGAAAACATCATCTTAAATTATATTTATATATATGATAACAATGTTTAATTTCTGACTTTCTTGTAGTAGCTGGATGTGTAAATTAAGATAGTATCAAGTAATTAATTAACATAACACTAACATATTGCTGAATGTATTGCCCTGTATAAGTTATGGGCATGCATGTCTTTCCAACGGCTCGATGACCAACTGTGTCACACTTGATGTTCTTTTATTAGCACCTCAATATGGGATTTCAGTATGATAGGTTAGGACTTGGCATTTACACATACAATCAATAGATTCTTCTCCACTATATTGACCATACATTCCATACGGAAATGCCATCTACAATGATCAGGT
Organism: Carya illinoinensis; assembly: GCF_018687715.1. Classification (NCBI taxonomy): domain Eukaryota; kingdom Viridiplantae; phylum Streptophyta; class Magnoliopsida; order Fagales; family Juglandaceae; genus Carya; species Carya illinoinensis. The sequence continues at coordinate 7,492,622 of NC_056755.1, read as the reverse complement.
TGTTGTTAAAGGATGTATACTTTGGATACCAAGGGTAATTGATAACAATGTGCCATAAGCTGAATTGTAGGGACTGCACTCTCTTGTATTTGGTGTCAATATACATATATTTAAACTTGCATTGTTGGATAAAAACCTTCTGATGCAGTAGGAATTTTCTGTCAGCTATCATGGGATTGCATTCTAACATCCCTGGGTGGAATATTGTTCATATCCAGATATATTAATTAGTGCTCTTTGGATGGTAGAGGGTCTTTGTTGTCATTTGTTGAAGTTAGGTTGTTGTCAGCTGAATTGTAGGGTTACTACTGCTGCTGCTAGTGTTTAAAAAAAAATCATAACATCATGTATGACTCTTTTCAAGTCTTTTTCATTTAGACAGTGGGTATTTTCTGGTATAGAGAGTCATGTGGGCATGTGGATCAACTGGTAGTATCAATGTCAACTGGTGAGATCAACCATGAAATATGTCATACCTGCTTTCAATGGAGCTACCAGTGAACATACGTTGGAGGAAGTTTCACCATGGAAGTCTATGCATGTAGAACTGTGTAGTTGTTGTATGCATATAAACAAAGTAGTTGTTAAAAACGCTGATGACCCTCTTCTCCTTCCCACAGGGTAAACATTAATGTATTTCCATTTCCTTCAAAGACTATGCATATGGGAACATTCTTGATCAATGTTGTAAATATATATATGGGGAAAATGTTTGAATGTATTTGCTGTCTGTATCCCAGCAGAGTTATGTTTAATGGGAATATGGTTGTAAGAAACATCATTGTAATTAATGTATGGGAATTATGTTTATTGAAGTTGTGCGAGAATTGTTGGTTAATGATGGTGTCTATCTCGATCAACTCATGGCTAATAGAACTCGTGGGAATCAATACTACCTTAGACATAAAAGGTTCCTTGCCACATGATGTCTCCATGTAAAATATAGGTATTACATGGAATATGATTGTGGGGAAAAAATCACCCAGTTAAAATCAGACACATTTCCTAAAGGTTCAACTCATGGAAAATGTTTTTTGCCTAGGAGTGAAATTTTGTGGGGAAAAAAAAAACAATTTTACAGGCAATATATTAAGGTTTTCTCCACAGCACTTAATTCATGGAAATTAAGTAATTCTCACCGTCACAATCATGGGTAATTAACAAATATATGTTTGGAGCAGCGCTTATTTGCCACCAACAAAGTAGTGGCTAATAAGTATCTCCACAAAATTCATTTGTCACTGTTGCTCCTTTACCTACGAATTTTTAAGGTGGGACTTGCTTCATTACCCACAAGTACCACTTATGGGAATAATACCGTTGCACAAGGATAGCTCTGGTGGGAATTACTCCATTGCCTATGAGTTGTATTGTTGGGAATTATACCTTTTCCCACGGGTGAATCTAGTGGCATTATCTATTTTACCCATGATATTGATAGCAAATTAATTGGCTTTTGCGATGAAGTGTAGAGGATTTAACCACGGAACATTCCGTGGTTAAAAACATTCAGTCTCCATCAATTAGAATTATCATGGGAAATGGTAACATTTGCGGCGAATTATACGCTACGAGACTCCCACGGGCAAAACTTGTGGGAAAAAATATATTTCCGCAAAAAAATACCTTTTTGCCACGAAAAGCCCCCACGGGGAACCTTAATATTTCTTGTAGTGTACTATTTTACTATTTTTCTCTCAATATCATTCACATACAAAGTCACAAAGAATCAAAGATATTTTGTTCTGACTTTCAGTTGATTGGTGATCATGAGTACGATTGGCTGTGGATTAATTCGACTTATTGTGATAAATAGTAATTAATGAAAGAATTAAAAGAATTAATCCACCTAAAGGGCTGGATTTTTCCACACTAAAGAATTGATCACGTGCTGGACAGTTGCAGCAAAGATTTTTTCACACTAAAGATAAAAACTAGTCGAGAGAGAGAGAGAGAGAGAACACGACTTGGCTTTTCAAATTCATTTCAAAGCCTTTTTTTATTTTCCTGTATCTAAGAACTTTCTTTCAAATATACTAACTTCGGCCTTCAAGGCAACATCCAGCTTTGAATTATCTCAACTACTACGTGCAATATAAAACCGATCGATCGAGATCTTGATCAAAATCATCATAGAAAGAGATCTTGATGGCATTGCAAATGGTGCTGTTTCGGATGCTTGTGTTGGTCATGATGTGCTCAGTACTCAATGCATTAGAGCGAGCATTGAACGTAATAAACAGTTCTTGCTCAGAATACTGTGGCTATGTAAATGAAATTCTCCAAGTATCTCTGTAAAACTACGAAATTGTCTATCAATTTCCTTAAACCATTTGGTTAGATCTCAATTTTCAAGATTATATAACGAATCAAATACTTAAAATGAATAATCAAACTTGCAAGACACAACGATTAGTTACGAAGGGAAACTATATAAAGAACTCTTTAAAACTAAAACCCTACAGGGTAGCCAAACCCAGGAAGTCAATCTTATTGTTTAAAAATCAATTACAAGCAATTTTCAATTACAAAATTTTTGTAACTTGACTCTCTTACTTGTCCAGACAAATGACTCATTTGTCTTCTACCGCAATAGCAGGCAGAACCTCTAGTGATTTTCAAACTATTGACTTCCCTCCTAGAACTCCAATAGTTGAAATCCAATCAATGATCATTTACACTTGAAGCACGATCACACATAATGAGAAATCATAAATATCAAAATTCACTAACGAATTTTCTCATCAAAATATGCACTAAAAAGTGCTCTAGAAAATATATAGATCTGAATCTCTACTGATCTTAACCAATAGGATATCTTAAATAAACAATCTGGAAAGAGTTCCAGTTGAAGTAGAATTCTGCTGACGAATAGAATCTATTGCGAGAATGTCTCCTGACGAATTTCTGACATTTCGTGATAACTCTCTTCTACAGTGACTGATTTCTATTCAGCTTCTATTCTAGATAAATGCAGATCCTCATGAACTCGATTTTTACCTCAATGACTTATCTAAACAATCTCTAAGACTTCTAGATAGACTCAATATTGTTTAAAGATAAATCAATAATTATTTTACATTTATTCAACAATTTCAAATATAATGATAAGATAAGCTTTATCATATAATCATTTAATCCTATCCAATTTTTACCTTTACAATCTCCCTTTTGGCGGATCGGTGACAAAACCAACTTGATGAATGTAATATAAAACTTGTCAAAAGCACAAACAACAAACTAAGAAATCAAGTAGAAATTCTAAAACAATAATCAAGAATAAAAACTTACGTCTAGCAAAAATAAACTTTCTCCCTCTCAACAAATTCATTTCAGCAAATTTATTAAACTCCCCCTCGACAATACACTTACTGAAACTCCCCCTAAATTTCACAACACCAAAATATTTCAATATATTTCAATTTGCTCTTCCAATACTCCCACCTTTTGTCACTAATTAGACAAAACACAAAAGAGAATAAATATTACTTATGTGTGCCAAGATGAAGACACTAAGAAAAACATGATAAACAACTCCCATGTGTCTCAACTTTTCATAAATTAAATGCACCTAATGTATGAGTATGAATATATGTCAAACAATAAGCAAATGATTAAGACAACTTGGTTGAGACAAAAAATCAAACACTTGGTATACACTAGGATAAAACTGAACTATATAATCACATAACCTACCAAAAATCATCCTCAATACATGCATAGAATACTCTGAAAAAATCAATCCATTTATGGTCAACTTAGCCCAACAACAAATCAGCCCAAAATTTCTCATACTTAAACTCCATAACTCAATCTCCATCAAACACATGCCGAGCACAAAAGTGGGGTAAAGGAAAAGAAGTTTCATTCAAGTAGACTTACCGTGATGTTGAATAGAAACCAAGATGAGTGATGTGGGCACTGAGGATTAGGGCTGGCGTGATATGGCTGAGGTCCCGTGCAAGTGAAAAGGACTTATGTTTCTGGGCTAGGGGGTATACAAGAGAGGCAGTTGAATTTTTAAGTCACTAAGTAACTGTTGCAGGGCGCATACCATATGCCATATACTCCCACTGGGACTTATGCTAGTATTTCATATTCCAATTCCCAGACCTAACCAAATACCCCATTCTGACCTAAAAAAAAAACTTTTTATATTTTATTTCTGTATTTATTTTATAAACTAAAGTAGAAATAAAATTCATCAAATATTGCAAAAATATAGGAAAAAATAATATTTTTTTTAATAAATATGAATAATGTAACAAGTAATATGCTTAAATGTATCTTAGGTCAACCAGAGTGTATCTCACAAAACAAATATGATCATTTACACCCTCTTATTTGCCACAATCACTATGGATGTTCACTCCTCATAAGATCGTTAATGTTAAAATTCATGTGAGTGTGTGAGTGAGCAAACTTATATAAGGTAGTAACTCTTTATTTTATTTTATTTTCAATATATGTTTATAATATTATCTATGAGTATTTTCTTCTTATAGATGCTCCCAAGAGATTGTCACTCACCTCAAAAGTCAAACTTTAAGTTAGGGCCTAGATACATGAGCATCTCCTCCAAACATTAGTTTGCACAATCTTTTTTTTATTTATTTATTATGTCCATTTTTATTACTCATCTTTTTCCACAATGATTAGAGCAACGATTCTTTCTATAAGGACTTAAGGAAATAGATCCTTGTAGGGTGTTAATATTTTTTCGCAATGATTTAACACTGATTTTTTCTATATGGATCAATTCTTTGTATTTGGCAAGGGGAGAACTATTTATTAATGTACTAGGTTCAATTAATATTAGTCAATTTAAGGCATGGACTTCCTCTATGGTGAGCATCTCTTTAAACAATGTAAACTTTAATTATAATATGGATACATATAAGTTCCTCACAGTGCTTTGTAAATGAACTTTGTCATGATGACCCATAGGGTTAGTATGCACAAAGTAGAGAGATTCATAGGTTCAAAAATTTACTAAGTGAGAACACAAGTGCTTAAACTTTGATATATCAAATATGCACTTTCCTTAAAGAAAAGCTTTGAACCAAACCAGAAATTTTTTTTTTTTTTAATATTATAAGTTTCTTATTTAAAACTGAAAAATAGAAACATAAAAGTAAAACAGAAAAATAAAATGCATGTCCTAGACTAATGCAATAATATAAAGAATGCAAGAACATGCAAGTAGTCCTATTAATTAATGTGACATGGCATCTTCTTTGACCACCCACTTTGCTTTAAATTTTGGCCTATTCTTTTCATCAACACCATTTTGTATGATATTTTTTTTTATCTTGAAAGCAAAAATCTGCTAGTTTACCAAGTTTGAGACTTATGGTAGTTATTTGATGACTTAACTCTTCAACCTTATTTTCTAAATTCTTTTCCTTCCTTGTATATTTTATTTTTCCTTCTTTTTTCTATATTTTTCTCAAGTTAAAACAATGTTGTTTTATATGGCCAAGAATACCACAAAAATGACAAGTAAAAGTAAACTTACCTTCCGACTTTCCTCGGTTGGGCTTCTTTGTCATTAATCTATCATGTGAGGCTCTTGGAACATGAGTTTTAGACACAACCTTCTTTGTAGCTTCCTCATCTTGACTTCTTTTAACAAAAATGATATATTTTGATGAAGTAGCAACGGATAATGAGCCTTTAAGTTCCATGCCTTGGGAAGTCATATACTCCAGGCCAGTTTTATCACTACTCACCTTCTAAAAACTCAACATCTCTTCTAACTTCTGTGTTGTTTTTTCTTGGCACTACTGAAACTTTTCCAACTCTTTTTCTAGTGCAGCCTTTTGATCTTTTAATATTGATACTTCAATAAAAAAAATTTTTAATGCCTCAGAAAAATTATTTTTCTCATTCACCACAGCAGTAAATCTATTGTGCAACTTCTTGTTGAGTTTTTTTAATTTGATCACTTCCACACATAGATCATTATAGGCTACTTATAAACTTAACTCATGATCACCTACAACTAGAGCAACCTCCGAATCACTATCATCATCATCACTTTCAGATTTTGTTAGCCCAATATCAGAAAAATTATTAACAACAGTAGAAAAAGCTACAAACGAATTGTCATCATTAGATGATGAACTTGAAGTTTCAAATTCTGAACTGTCACTAAGTGTGACATTCAATACTTTTCCTTTACTTTTCTTGAAATTTAGACATTCAATTCTTATATGAACATAACCAGAACATTCATGACACTTTACTTTATCATTATTATCAGATTTTTCTTTATTCAATTTTTCAAAATAATTTTTCATTACAGAAAATTCTTTACCTCTTTTTTTCTTTCCACAAGACTTTTTATCAAACATGAGTTTTTTGAACTTCCTTGCTATGAAATCTATATCCTCATTGTTAAAATTTTCTTCATCAGAAAAATTATCTTGATCCTCTTTTACTATTTTGAGAGCAATGGACTTACCTTTTCTTGTTTGAGAAATTGAGGATTCATACGTTTGTAAGGAACCGAACAGCTCTTCAACGTTTATTGTATCCAAATTCTTACTTTCGTTAATGGCAGTAACCTTAGGCTGAAATCTTTCAGGTAGAGATCTCAAAATCTTCCGCACGATCCTTGAATCCTCTACCTCCAAGCCGAGATTAAACCTGAAATTCACAATATCATTCAGTTTAGCATAAAAATCATTAAAACTTTCATCTTCCAACATTTTAATCTCTTCAAATTTTGAGGTTAGCATATGCAATTTCAAATTTTTTCCTATTCTTGTGCCTTCATGTGTAACCTTCAAAATATACCAAGGTTCATGGAGATTCTTTTAAATTCTTCAGGGGATACCACCATGAAAATAGCGTTAAGTCATTTGCTATTCAAATTACAATTCCTGATTTCATCTTTTGTCAGAGTATCTATAGATATCTCGGGTTTAGTCCATCCTCGTTCAACCGAATGCCATACACGTTCATCCAAAAACTTGAGAAAGCCCTCATACGAACTTTCTAATAAGCATAGTTTTCCCCATCAAAGTGTGGTGGAATATATAATGACATCGACATGATCTACATTAGCACGGATCACACTCAAATGAGTGAACCACACTCTGATACCAATTGAAATTCCCCAAGTACCCCTGTAAAACCATGAAATTGTCTACCAATTTCCTTGAACAATTTGGTTAGATCTCATTTTTAAGATTATGTAACGAATCAAATACTTAAAATAAATAATCAAACTTGCAAGATACAATGATTGGTTACGAAGGGAAACCCTTTAAAGAACTCTTTAAAGGTCCTACGAGGCAGCCAAACCCATGAAAGTCAATCTTATTGTTTGAAAATTAATTATAAGTAATTCTCAATTATAATACCTTTATAACTTGACTCTCTAACTTATCCAGACAAATAACTCATTTGTCTTCTACCGCATTAGCAGCCAGAACCTCTAGCGATTTTCAAACTATTGACTTCCCTCCTGGAACTCTAGTGGCTAAAATCCAATCAATGATCATTCACACTTGAAGCACGATCACACATAATGGGAGATCACAAATATGAAAATTCACTAATGAATTTTCTCACCAAAATATGCACTAGAAAGTGCTCTAGAAAATATGTAGATTTGAATCTCTACTGATCCTAACCAATAGGATCTCTTAAATAAACAATCTGTAAAGAGTTCCAGTTGAAATAGGATTCTGCTGGTGGATAGAATCTGTCGCGAGAACGTCTCCTGACAAATTGCGGACATTTTGTGATAACTCTCTTCTACAGTGACTGATTTCTATTCAGCTTCTATTCTAGATAAATGCAGATCCTCATGGACTCGATTTTTACCTCAATGACTTATCTAAACAACCTCTTAGAATTCTAGATAGACTCAATATTGTTTAAAGATAAATCAATAATTATTTTACATTTATTCAACAATTTCAAATATAATAATAAGATAAGCCTTATCATATAATTATCTAATCCTAACTAATTTTTTCCTTTACAATAAGCATTCCATACCTTTTTGGAATAAAAAATGATTGCTATGTCGGACATTAGTTTGAGACAGTCTGTAGATCTTCTTATTATCTGGGATTTCCAAAGCCCTATTTGAATAGGTTAGGCCCAAAGGTGCTAGAGGTTGACATAGCTTTCCGGCCCAAGCAGGGTTAGCATCAACTATCCCATATTTTCGAGCTGTACCAATGGCACGAACAGCAAAAAGAATCCGGAGTTAGAGAAAAGTCCTTTCGTCTTCTCCATCACCAACAACAACTTCATTGCCATGGGTTGCAACAACTCTGCCTCCACGTGGTGCATTTTTCCCGATGACTCGATTTCATATGGTGGGTGCAAATCCCCTTGTGACAGAGCTCCATTCACATATGGAAGTCATCGCAACACCACAAATTGTTGCCAAACTACAATTCCTTCTACGCTCCAAGCATTCTCTACAACTATAGAGCCGAAAAATAATGTCCGTAGTGATGAGTGCAACTTTGCATTTTTGGTTCACCAAGATTGGTTTGAGACCAAATTTATAGAGCCGAATCCATATATGTCCGTTCTAGTGGTATTGGAATGGGGGCTTGACAATACTTCTTTCTATTCTCTTCCCACAACGAAAAACTCGACGGAATGGGAATACATTAACTCAATGGCCTATTCTTATACTCCTTGGATCACTATGGGCTGGAATTGGAACTGTCAGTGCCTGAGTGGCTACATAGGAAATTCATATCTTGTTGGAGGATGTGGAGGTAAATTTCTCTTTTGTAACAACCTATTTAATCCATTTAATTCTCGAAAGCTTTTGTTTTGGAAGTCAACGTAGAAAGGTGTAAAATAAATTTAATGAGCATATATGGTTATTTTTTATCTACAAATAAAATTTAGAAATGAGTTTTATTGCAATTGATTAAGTCATATTGTACGTATAACTGTCTGGCTAAAAAGTCTATTTGCTTCGAATAACTGTTTGAAAAAACTGGCCTTATATATATGTTTAGCGTTATCAAAAAGGCAAAAGCTACACCTACCGCTTAATGCTCCTGCTCCCTCATCCGCTCGATGTGGCATGCCCCCGTGGCATTAATTTAATATTAAAAAAAATTTGAATAACTCTGCTTCTTTTCATTTTGTTGTTCTCTTCCGAAACAAACCCTAAGTCCTCTACACTTCGTAGCATTTTGGACTACCCTAGGTGAACCTCAGCCTCACAAATCTTCCTTTCTGGCTCAGAAATTTTTTTTTTCTTCTTCTCTCCTTAGCTTCAAATCGGGTAGCATTTTCCCCTGCTATTTTTGAAGCAGTTGGCTAATTTCTCCACTTCGTAGCATTTCTTCTCTCCTCCCTTCTTAATTTTTTGCCAACTGAAGCATTTCTTCTCTCCTAACTAATTTCTCCACTTTGTAGCATTTCTTCTCTCCTCCCTTTTTTATTTTATGCCAATTAAATAATTTATTCTCTCATAACTAATTTCTCCACTTCATAGCGTTGTTTTGGGTGAAAGAGATTTTTATGGAGTTTGCATCACAAATCCTTGCTTTGGCCCATTTAATTCTATAACATAGAAGAAACAGAAAGAAAAAAAATACTTCGGTGCCTTCCATGGTTTCTCAGTAACCAAACAAGCATAAAAAGCCCTAGAAAACCAACTTAAATCTCATTTTCAACCCTTTTAATTACACAAAAACAAAAGATACTCACCTGTGAATGAAAAAGCTTCGACTGTAGCAAGCGGTGGAGGTCTAATAGAGGAACGCGAACCTAAAGAATGTGACCCCGAGATACGCGACCGTGTCAGGCGATGCAAGCACTGGCTTGGCTCGTACGACACTGCTGCAGAGGAAGCAGCTCGTGCATACGACGCAGCGGCTAGGTGGTTGAGAGGAAATGAGGATTTCGACTTCTAAAGACTGAAGAGGAAATGAAGTGCAGGGAAGACATTGGGCAGGAGATGAGTTTTGCCTCTCTTTTTTTAGTTAATTAAACACATGGCATACCATGTGACAAGCCACTTCAACCAGGAAGGAGAAATGGTACGAGGGAGCAGTAACTGTAGCATTAGCCAAAATAGAAAGTAGAAAATAACATGAAAAACGTAAAAGTGACTCAGAGGACAGTTATAGAGAAAGATTACGCTGTATAACATATAGAAGTATGTATACATATGAAGGTTGTTGTCATATCACGTGATGTCATGTCAATTTGTAAATTTATTTTTACATAATATTTTTATGTCTATAATAATTCTCTTTCATATATATATATATATATATATATAACCAAAACCTTGACCTTTCAACCCATTTAGGGTATATATCGTCAGCCATCATATATATATATATATATATATAACCAGCTTATGCCTTTGTAAAAGATTACCTGTACTTATTTTGTGTAAAGATTTTTCAGATCTAATTATTGTAACCTCTTTTATCATGAGGAGGCAAGCCCTCTCTCAAAGTTGGATTAAATTAATATTTTCAAATTGTTCTCAAAATTTAATGAATTTCAAGTAGAAGAGACACATGATGAAGTATGTATTTCTTATTTATTTAATATTATTTTAAATATTTATGCAGAAATCAATAAATATTACAGAATACTCTATTTTATGTATAACTCTTTCTCAAATTACCTATGAAGATTTTTTTCCCTTACATGAGTTATATGGGCAGTAGTTGCTTATGTACATACGCTTGTATGCACATGTTAAGATCAAAACCTGAGTACTCAATCTCTCCAACCATGCATGAGTTGCACAAAACAGTATAATTAATTCTCTCTCTCTCTCTCTCTCTCTCTCTCTCTCTCTCTCTCTCTCTCACACACACACACACATATATATTAACAAATTCCATTACAATATTGGCAGATATTAACGAATGTGCAGGCCCTGACCTTAACTCTTGTACACAATCTGATACACACTGTGAAGATACTGAAGGTTCTTACCGTTGTGTCGCTGCTAACACAAAGCTTTTCATAATCATAGGTATGTGTTCCTTCTCATAATATATATATATATTAATTGCATGTACATGACCTTTCCCTTCTGTTGTATGCAAATTCATAATTTTCATGCTAATTAATAATGAGTTGTCCCATGCATTTTCTTGATCCAAAGAACAGTTATCGGTTAATCACGTACAATTTGTCATATTCAACTTCATTTTTGTGCTCCAAGCACACAATTAATACCCGGCCCTCATTTTGTTTTGTTTTGTTTCCGAGACTTTTATGTTTGGGGCAACTGGAAATTTAAGGATTAATTAATATATTTACATATATATAAGATAGTCAATATCTATGCAGTTTATTTATTAAAGTTATGTGCATAGTGTATGCACAATACAGTAAATATAGCTCGGTCCTAATCTTTTAGTCCTCTTTTGGAAAATTGAGCTAAAAATGACTTGTAAACCATTCTCATATTGTTATTTTGATTCGTTCTTTGCATTTTTTTAGAAATACTTATACCACATTTTTAAAGAAGTACTTATAGAATTTAGGTTGTTTATGTTAGCTTTTAATCAATAGAGATTACATGATATTTGTTGTTCAATACTATTAGATACAATTTTATGGTGCGCAAATTATGTGTACTTCATTTAAAAAAAGAAAAAGAAAAGAATCTAATAGTAAAAATAAGTTTTTCATATAGGTCCATGATTTTTTTCACCTTTTTAAAATGGAGCATGTAAGGCTTGTGATGAAGGGGGATCCGAGATAGATGATGCACCTTGATGGCGCTGAGATACCATGAGTTGGCAGATCAGCGCAAAGGCGGGAATTGATTGTGATATGTTCCTAATTGGGGTTGTTTTGAGTGCGTTTCAGTCTTTTGGCCATAACTTTGGCTACAGGCGTCGGAATCGCACATAAGACCCCAATTCGTGATACTAAGTTCATCAGTCATTTCTATAAGAGCCTGTGGGGGAAACTGGAAACACAGTTGAATTTTAGTAGCGCCTACCACCCCCAAACAGATGGCCAGACCAAGGTGGTGAACTGGAGTTTGGGCAACCTTTTGAGGTGTATGGCAGGAACTAAGCCGAAGCAGTGGGATTTGGCATTGTCTCAAGCAGAATTTGCCTACAACAGATCGAAAAATAGAACCACAGGCTTAAGCCCATTTGAGATTGTCTATGGTCAGAACCCATCCGGGGTGTTGGACTTAGCCCCTATTCCATGTATAGGATGTTTTAGTCCTAAAGCAGATGAGATGGCAGAGCATCTTCGTGGTATCCATGAGCAGGTGAAACAGACCATTCATGAGAGTAATACCAAGTACAAGACTCGGGTTGACAGTCATCGTCATCGGGTACTTTTTGATGTTGGTGATTTTGTTTGGGCTGTATTAACTCGCGATCGTTTTCTTATTGGCGAGTATAATAAGCTTAAGGATCGGAAGATTGGACCTTGTGAAGTAGTGCAAAAGATCAATGATAATGCTTACAGGTTGCACCTTCCCAATCACTTGAAGACTTCTAATGTCTTTAATGTGAAGCACCTAAGTCCTTGTTTGTGGATTATGATGACACTACTCTGAACTCGAGGATGAGTTCTTTCCAACTTGGGGCTTGTGATGCAGGGGGATCCGAGACAGATGATGCTGAGTTGTTAGATTGCACCTTGATGGCGCTGAGATACTATGAGTTGGCAGATTAGCGCAAAGGCGGGAATTGATTGTGGTATATTCCTAATTGGGACCGTTTTGAGTACGTTTTAGTCTTTTGGCCATAACTTTGGCTACGGGCGTCGGAATCGCACGTAAGACCCCAATTCGGAAAGCTCTTTTTGGGGCGCATGTGCCCTTTTTTTGACCTCAAATTCTACTATTTTCTCCTCTGAATCACTAGTTTTAGTTATTTTTTACTATTTATGCTAATATTTCGTTTGTCAGTTAGGAATTCATTCTAAACCTGATTTGGGCCCGATTTTTTGCAGATTGCTTATTTTATTTTAAATTTCAATTTGGAGTGATTTTTGAGATTTTGCTATTTTTGGCAAAATTCGGATAAACACGATTTTTGGCTATAACAGTCCGGCTTGTGGACTGATTTTCGATATTGCTTGATTTGATAACATTCAGTTAAACCCTAGAGATTTTTCTCTCTGTGTTTTTGGGCGATTTTCTCCTGTTCTTCCCTGTGAATCATCTGTTGGAACTAGCCTGCAGGATAATCGCTATTCTATCCGACGTCAGCTTGTAAGTAAGTACACTCCAAGACTGTACACATAATCATTTCCATATGTTGTACTGTTTTAGACTTTTTAATTTCCTTATTATAAAAATGAGCTTGCACACTCACATATATTTCATAAAATATATATTATACCAGTGATCCTTTCTAGTCAAATAAACACATATTCCAACACTTCAGAACTTATACCATAGGTTGAGAAAAAAAAAACTTATACCATAGAGTTCTTATCATCTCCAAAGTGCAATCACCTTCTAAATTAAGAAAATTAATTTCTAAAGGGTTGTCTCAAGTATAATCAGTCTTGAGATTAATATATAGAGTTCTCCAACCTGAAAGCTACATTTTTTTTTTCAGTTTAATTATCATTCATCTTTTGGAGTACTTCTAATTCAACTTTATGTGAACCTGCTTTTGGCACAACATAGCTCATCTGGCAATATTCTAGCATTCATAGAAATCATATCATCTAGTACTCAATATTCCTAATCAGCCATTTTATTATTTTACCATTAGTACTACTACAAGGAGTAATTTTTCAATTTCATCGAGTCAAATAGGTGTTAGCGTGACCATTGGTGTATTATTTCTGATTTCTGATGGATGGTGGTCATACAAAGTGGTAAAGAAAAGGATGAGGATTAAACACAACGAGAAGTTCTTCAAACAAAGACTATTGCTACAACTATTTACAAACTACATGAACAAAGTCAATGTTGAGAACACCAAATTGTTTAATTCAAAGGAATTGGAGAAGGCCACTGATCATTTTAGGGCAAATAGAATAATTGAACATGGACAAGGCACCGTTTACAAAGGTATGTTGGTTGATGGAAGAATTGTTGCAATAAAAAAGTCTAGATAAAGAGAAATCTCAAGAATTCGTAAATGAAGTCGTGATTCTTTTACAAATTAATCATAGAAATGTGGTTAAGCTGCTTGGCTGTTGTTTGGAAACAAAAGTTCCACTTCTAGTTTATGAATTCATTCCTAATGGAACTTTTGCCCAATATCTCAATGGCCAAAATGAGGAGTTTCCACCAACATGGGATATGCGTTTACGAATCGCTATAGAAGTTGCAATGACTCATTTCTACATGCATTCAGCAGCTTCTTCACTCATTTACTGTGATACCTCATATTTACGTGTACTTTTATTGAATGATTATTTTATTAATTATAGTTAGTGACTCTCTTGTTTTAAAATTCAACGTGTTTCTCATGGTATTGTTTTATGATTTCTATGTTGTGAATTTATTTTAATGTGCTTTCTTGATATTAATTATTGTTTTGTATTTTAAATTGCTCTTTGCTTTAATTATTCTATTGTTGGGCTTTAAATATTTTATTCAATTTATATTGAGTTGTAGTGTTTTTAGTTATTTTATTTATTTTTATTGTGTCTTTTTTTATTTATTTCTTAGATCCTTATTTTCGAGTGGGCTTTGTTCTAGTGAGTTTTCCCTTTTGCTTTGGGCCAACCCTTCATTTTCAGCCCAGCCCATGTAGATTTTGGAAGCCCAACCTGTGGGTTTGATTTCAGCCCTCTCTCCCTCTTGAATGGTGTCGTTTGGACTCCCAGCCCTTAGGGCTTTGTTCCTCTTTATTTTCCTACTGCTGCACCGTTCATCTTCTTCTTCTTCCTCTCTTGTGACACCATTTCTTCCACGATCTTCTTGTGGTTAGCTGGCATTTATTTTTTATCTTGCATTTTGTTTCCTTTTGCTGTAAACCAAACCCCCTCTCTTCTCTTTTCTGCATTTTATTTCATGGATTTCTCTCCATTGCTGCAGGTTTGGCTGAAGCTCCTTGTGCGCCTCCTTCCTCTTCTTCTTTTCTTGTGTATTTCTTGTTATTGTGGTGTAAAAACCCTTGTTTTTTTCCCATTGTTTTTCCCCAAATTTCGATATGTTTTGGCTCCCGATTTTGTACTCTGTTTTGCCTCCAAACATGAAACTTGAAGCTCGATTTTCCTCTTTTCTTTCTTTGGAATTTTCGTGGACTAGATTGTGGGTAAATCCTTGCATTTTTTCGGGTCTTTTGGCCTCAAAACCAAGCCTTATTTTAGATCCATTTTAATGCCTGTTTTATCCCAAACAGTGAGCTTTATTTTGAGTTTTCTTGGTGATTTTTAGTACTGTCATGGTCCACATTTTCAGCCATCTACTTTAAGATTTTATTGCCTTTAGAGTGCTGTAAGTATTTTTCAAATAACCTTTTGAGATTTAAATATATTTTGCATTAAAAAATATTTTGTAAAATTGGTTGGCTATGCTGGACTGAGTCCGAGGAGTTTGGGGGTCAGTTGGATTGGAAGATGGAGTTGTTTGTGAGATTGAATTATGTTGGAATTTTTGTTGGTTGTTGAATATTGGCATAGGGTCATGTACATTGCATAATTGCATGCAAGTTTATGTGTTGGATATAAAAACTGGATTTTCATGTGTAAATAGTTTTTAGGTGCGTGTGTATCACGACTCCAAGCCGAGATGGAGCATTATCTCGTTGGAGCTCCTCTGGTCACTCGGGAGTGTAATATACTGAGTGACGTCCCTTGAGTTGTCACTGGGTGACAATGGGATCAGACGGAATGGTAACGCTCTTATGCCGACTCTGTGGCCTCTCTATTGGCAGGGGATAGAGGATGCTTGGCCACAAACGCATTAGGCGCAAAATTGGACATCGCTCATTACTAAGTCACATGTACAATCATTACCCGTGGTGTGACAAAGGGAGTCAGGGTGTACGGATGATCCCTAAAGAAGATCATGGTGCATACGGATTAAAATTGGATAATTGGTTTTGATAAATGGTGGGTTTTTATACTAGGCCATTTTCTAGGAAAATGGCAGCTATATTTTAATGGATTTGTTATTGGGCCAAAATGGGATTTTGGCGTGCATTGGAGAATAACCATTTCCTGAGAAAATGAGGTTTTGGGGTCTCATGCATATTTCATTATCTACACGCATATTTGTTGTTACATGAATGTATTTTTTATCTCTTGGGCTATTTGGATTATTACTTACATGCGGTATCGTTTCTTGGTACTGTAGATTTTGATGTAGGTGATGAGGGGGTTGAGTCTGAGGATGCAGCTATGCCATAGGAGTGATTGGGTGCCACTTGCTCTTATATTGGGAATTGTTTTTTCACTTTTGAATTATGTAGTTTGGTTTATATTATGTTTTGCTGGATAACTGTAGTAATTTTTTATACGTTTGTATTTAAGTAAACTTGTATTTAACAATTCTGGTACTTAGTTGATTGACTTAACTTATCCGTTGCGTCTTTTGTCTTACACGTGTTGCATATACACACACACTTAGCACTTGTCGTTGGGATACATGACCAGTGTTGTCATCATCCTGACGCCTCAATTCCCACATTTCCACACGTAAGAGTTGGGGGTGTCACATGTACCATTGCGACATTAAGTCTACAAACATCCTCTGAGATGAGAAGTATAGAGCGAAAGTAGCAAATTTTGGAACTTAAAGATCTTTTGCTATCGATCAAACTCATCTAAGCACATTAATGCATCGAATATTTGGATATGTAGACCCTGAGTATTTTTGGTCAAGCCAATATATAGATAAGAGTGACGTTTATAGTTTTGGTGTTGTTCTTGCTGAGCTATTGACCAAAGAAAAAGCTATCTCATCATCAAGAACTATAGATATCAGAAGTTTAGCTGCATTTTTCATTAGTTCGATAAAAGAGAACAATTTATTTGACATCCTTGATAATCAAGTTTTGAGGAAGCAGAAAAAGAAAAAATCATTGTAGTTGCAAACCTTGCTAAAAGATGCTTGAACTTGAATAGAAAGACATGACCTTCAATGCGAGAAGTTGCAATGGAATCAGAGGCCAACCAAATATCACCAAAAGTTTCTAGCCTTCAAGAGAAATATGAAGAGATTAAAGATTTCAGAACTAAAATATTTGAGCAATATGATGTTGTTTCTATATCAACATCATCCGATATGGATAGTATACTCGTGACCTCATCTTTAAATTGACAACCATTAATATTATCTTCTTAATCATCAGGTGATGTTACACCTTGATTTGTGTTGTATTGTTTATTCAATTTCATCTTGTAAGCTCCATAATTTGCACTTATCATTGTTTCACAAAGATAATCTATATACGCTGGTATAAAGCATAAACATCTACTTTTCTTTTCGGTTTCATCAACATATATTTTTATATACGAATAAAATAGTTCGTCAAGCTGCACTAGGATCTATTCTTCTCTGAGGGGGAAGAAAAAGAAGAAGATCAAAGAACTAAAACATATCCTCCATATTATATTACCCTCTGGGTTTCTACTGCAATTTAGAGTTAATAGCACAAAAAGAAATTAGCTCTTCTTTATTTTGATCTTTAATAGCCACCTTTTGACTTTTTTCACCTTTTAAATCTTGTCAAATGAAGATTGTCAAGCTATTAAAAGCAACAAAACCCTTGGTGTAATAGGCTTCACAAACTTAGACCATTTTCTTCATGTTCAAAGGATCAAAGAAAGTTTCAAATTTCATGAACAGCTAAAAAAATAAGCTACGTAACATCTTGGTTTATAAAGAAGACTATCAATCTCAGGTGACCATTGATCGCTTGAATTTTTATCTCCTATCACAAGGTCTACTGCTTAATTTAGTGTGGTGCATTAGATGTGTGGCATTGGGCGTAAAGCATTTTTTTCACTTCTTTTTCGTTCTCTCATTGTTAAACCCTCAAGAAACCACAAATCAGCTAAATGAGCCAACACCACTATATATTTTCCTCAAAGATTGATCTCCATCCAATGGAACTCTTTTTTTTTTTTTTTCTTTTTTTTCTTTTTTTCTTTTTTTTTTTAGGAAGAGTCGGTAGCCACCCACATAGCAGCCCCGTCCCAAGTTTATTAATAAACCCTCACTTGTGGCGGAAGAATACCGTGGTTACAACCCTTGGTCTGGGGGCTACAAATAAAAAACCAAAACCCAAGTCTAAAAAAAAACCATTAAAAAACCACAACCACAAAGCACTAAAAAAATATAAAGAAAGACGCGGAGCCACAACCTGCAAGAAACAACCTGCACAGACAAAAAGTAAGAATAGAATAAATTGAGTGTAAAGAAAAGACATACCTGAAGATAAAACCATCAACCGAAGCTCATTAACAACGTCTTCGGGTTTTCCCAATGGAACTCACTTCTGAAGAATGACAAGGGTGCTTTAAACCCATCAGAGACCAAGGTTGTTCGGCCATCTAAACCCCTCATGAAAGGATATCTGGAACAAATCAAATCCACAAAAATCATCAAAAAACTTTGACAAGAGTAGTGAAGCAACTAATAGTTCTTAGCCACTCTCTCTCTCTCTCTCTCTCTCTCTCTCTCTCTCTCTCTCTCTCTCTCTCTCTCTCTCTCTCTCTCTCTCTCTCTCTCTCTCTCTCTCTCTCTCTCCATGTTATGGTTACTATCTATAAAACTAAAAGATAAATTCTCATAGGTTATAACATAGATGCTTTATTTAATACCATTTGTCTCGATATCAACAAAAAAAATATACCATTTGTCTCACAAGTCACTAAGAGAATTGATGCTGCTTTACATGAAGCAAGGTGATTTGTCGGCATTATCAGCAACAAAATATTTCTACTGAGACTTGAGTTCCTTCACCCTCTCTTCAGTAGCCCTCTGCGCTTTTTTGTAAATGCTTATTGGCTGAAAATGATAGCAATTCAAAACTTCAGAATTTGATTTTTATGAGACCCAAAAACTTCCAATCATATTGGAAAATCATTAGAATTAACATTTCACACCAATGTAATGATGCACTGGACACATATTTAGGAAGTATAAGTTGCAATAGCATGTCAATCATATAATCCAAAATGGACTCGATTCTTTTATTTTGTAACCACTTTTTCATTAGTGGCAATTTTTTCTTAGTCACAAACGTAAATTAAATTCTAATGCCCACGAGTCTATTCTTCCTTCTGGCTCACTCAAAAATGAGTAACACAAAAGCTATCCCAAGTGTAGGAGGATTTTGTATAATAATTAGGAATAAAATTCTTGCATCGTCTCCTCGGAGAAAAGTGTTTAAATTCAAACTCGTATAAAATAGTGAAAAGTTTCATAAACAAAAGTGGTGGTATGTACAATGAATGGAAGAGTGCAATGGAAAAAAAAAAAACAATAGTCATAGACTAGATTCATATTTTTTTATTATTGAGTGTCAAAATGGAATGTAAAATACTAACAAATTAAAATTAACAATTAAGTACTCAACTACACTAAATAATTTTAATTAATCTGAAAATTAAATAATAAAACTGAATTTATTTAAGTCCTAATTAACCTTTAATCAATCTAAAATGCAATTGTAATACATATTTAATGGAAGCTTCAAGAAATAAGAAAAATAACTAACATAAAATAAAATAAACAGCAAATAAAATGCCCAAAATTTTAAGCCAAAAAATCAAGAATACACCATAAACTTTAAATTGAAGAGGGTGATTCTAGACTGGTCCTCTCCTCTCGTTAGGGTGAGGTTTGCTTCAGCTCTTTCCGTTTTTGGGAAGTACTGGTATTAGTCTCTAAGGCGAGAGTCTGTAGAGAGTTTTAGGACTATGGCAGAAGATCTTACAAGACGTTGGGAATCTCTAAAACTTACAGAAGAAGAACAAGAAGAAATTATTCTTCCTGAAGAAGCAGTTTTATCCACAAACATCAAGGGAGAACTTTGTCTCCTTGGCATGATTTGCAATGATAGAATTGCAAACAGAGAAGCTTTTAAAACAACTATGTCCAAGCTTTGGAACACTGAGGGATGGATCACCTTCAAAGAACTAGGAGCAAACCAGTTCCTCATTGAGTTCCAACTATTCTCAGACAAGCAAAAGGTTCTGCTGGGAAGGCCATGGTCTTTTGACCGACATCTTGTATGCATGAAAGAATTTGAGGGAACCCTATCCCTTGCTGAACAACAGTTCCTTTCTGAACCTTTTTGGGTTCAAGTTCATAACCTCCCTTTCGCTGGTATGAACAAAGAAGTCGGTTTAATAGTGGGGTCTGGTCTGGGAAAAGTCCTTGAAGTGGAAGTCGATACAGAGGGCTATGGATGGGGTTGTTTCTTAAAGATCAAGTCTGATATCAACATCACTAAGCCTCTCCTAAGAGGCCGTTTCTTGAAGATTGGCAGCAAATAGTACTGGCTCTCCTTCAAATACGAAAGGCTTCACATGTTCTGCTTCAAATGTGGGTGCCTACTACATGCGAAAGGGAGCTGCACAGAAAGGCCATCAGAGCATCAAGCAAAGGAGCAATATGGGCAATGGCTTCGAGCTAGTCTGTTTTCAGCTAAAGGAGCTTTCCTCAAGAAGTACGGTGGATCAGTGGACCAAGAGCATAGTAGCTCATCTTGGAGAAGAAGCACAGAGGGGGAAGGAGACTGCAGCCCCTGTCATGGTCAGGCCATGTCAAAGTCAGGAGCTGAGACACCTACCCTGACAGTGGCAGCAGGATTTAAGGGAGTCAACCAAGATCATGAAGGTACAACCCATACCAAGGAAGGCCTGAAGATGTTAGCAACAGGTAACCCTCCTGGTCTTAGAGATCACGTGTTGAACTCCTTACATGAACCCCAGACTCTAGCACAGGTTAGCATCTCAAAGGATCCACCCACACTTCGTGATCAGCCCATACCCTTACACCCTATAGCCCCTTCTGTTGATGATGTAGTAATGCTTCTTTCTAAGACTACCCCTTCAAATGGTCTACAAAAGTCAAACAAAGGGGCCAACTCTCCCAAGAATACCCCTGAGAATAAAGAAAACTCCTCCTGCCAGCCTGTCACAGGCAAAACATGGAAAAGGAAAGCCCGATCCTTCTCATCCCCCCTCTCTAAAGTTACTAACACAACCAATGATCCCCCTTTGGTCACCAAAACAAAGAGAACCTTTCATGAAAGGGTTAACACCCGTGCAAACATGGCCCATAAGAAACAGAAAACTCTGCTCCAACAAGATATGTTCTCAACTCAAACTACATTGGTGGAGGCTGCAGTGCAGCCCCACCTTCCCAAATGAACTGCTTGAGCTGGAACTGTAGAGGGCTTGGGAACCCTCGTACAATCCAGGAACTACACCTTCTGGTGAAAACAAAGCAGCCCCATTTGGTTTTTCTCACAGAAACCAAATGCTCACGAGGCAAAATGGGGGTATAGCCTTATTGTGGAATGATAATGGAATGGTAGAGGTGCTTAATTACACTAATTGGCACATCTCAGCAATGGTAAATCACCCATCTGACTCTTTCAAATGGCAAGTCACAGGGTTCTATGGCCATCCTAACACAGCCAAAAGACAAGGAAGCTGGGACCTACTTATGGGGTTAAAACCTACAATAAACATCCCATGGTTGTGCTTAGGTGACTTCAATGAAATCACACACCAAAGAGAGAAATTTGGTGCCTCCTTCAGGCCTTATAGACGAATGGTGCATTTCATAAATGCACTCTCCTATTGCAACCTGTTTGACCTGGGCTTCAGTGGAGACAATTTCACATGGTCTAATAATAGAGAGGGCAATTCACTCACTAAGGAAAGGCTTGATAGGGCATGTGGGAATACCCTCTGGATCAACCATTTTGCCAATAACTCAGTGAACCACCTTGACTGCACACAATCAGACCACAAGCCTATCCTTGTCCAGACCAAAGGCCAATCACACAGAAGGAAAAAGAAGAGAATTTTTAGATTTGAAGCAACCTGGACTATACATGATGACTGCACTAGCCTCATCAAAAAGGCATGAGACTCCCCTTTAACCCACCCAAACAGATTACAAAGGACCTTACAAGGATTCAACCTATGTAGAGACAGACTAAAATCATGGAGTAAAACCAAGGAAAGGGACCAAAGGAAAGGGTTAACAGAGAAATCAGAACTACTAAAACACCTGCAAGAGTCAAACCAAGGCAATCTGTATGAGGAAATAAAGAAGGTTCAACAAGAGATAAATGTTATCATGGATGAAGAAAATCTAAAGTGGAAGCAAAGAGCTAAACAGGCATGGTTAAAAGATGGTGATCAAAATACTAAGTACTTTCACAAGTGCTTAAGTCAGAGGAAAAAAACCAACACAATCAGTAGGATCCAATCAGAGTCAGGACTTATTACCCAGGACCCCCAGGAAATATGTAATGTACTTCAGAGCTTCTTCACAAACCTCTTCTCAACCTCACATCCTACTGGCATTGAGAACTGCATCTCCCACATGAAGCAATCAGTTACAGCAGACATGAACTCAAAACTCTTAGTTGAATTCACTGAATTGGAAATCAAGGAGGCCATCTTTAGCATGAATCCTCTCGGCTCCCCTGGGCCTAATGGGTTCTCTGCCTTGCTCTTCCAAAAATACTGGGAGACAGTGAGCACTAGTGTCGTTAAGGCAATTCTAGAGGTCTTAAATGAAGGAGTGTGGGACACAAAAGTCAATGAAACCTTCATAGCCCTCATCCTAAAGAAACTGAACCCATCTACAGTCACAGATTTTAGACCAATTAGCTTATGCAATGTCTTTTATAAGATTATTGCAAAGACCTTGGCAAATAGGCTGAAAACAGTTTTACCAAGCATCATCTCCCCTACTCAAACTGCCTTTCTGCCTGGAAGGCTCATCACGAATAACATCATTGTGGCTTATGAATCTCTACACACCATGAAAGCAAGATTGAAAGGTAGAGAGGGTTTCATGGCTTTAAAACTGGATATGAGCAAGGCCTATGATAGGATAGAATGGGCCTTCTTGGAAGCTGTCATGAAGAAGATGGGGTTTTCTACAACTTGGATTAGCCTCATCATGAAGTGTGTGTCATCAGTGTCCTACTCCCTCATCATCAACGGAGAGTCACAACCTTTTTTCTGGCCCTCCCGAGGCATAAGGCAAGGAGATCCCCTCTCTCCCTACCTTTTCATCTTATGCACTGAAGCTCTCAGTTGTCTCCTGAACCAAGCTGAACACAACAAGCTGATCACAGGTCTGCCTATCAGGAAACATCACCTACACATTAACCATCTTTTCTTTGCAGATGACTCCCTCCTATTTTGCAAAGCAAACTCCATTGAGTGGAGTCACTCTCTACTGGACTCCTATGAAAAAGCATCGAGACAGAGACTGAACAAGGACAAGACCTCCATTTTCTTCAGCTCTAATACCAGAGAACACACCAGAGAGATAGTTACAAGCATTGCAGGGATCCAAGGGACCAACTCATATGAGAAATACTTGGGCTTGCCAGCCCTTGTAGGAAGATCCAGATCTCAGTCCTTCAAGGGCATACTGGACAGAGTTCAAGCAAGACTGAGCAGCTGGAAAACAAAGTTGCTTTCTCAGGCAGGCAAGGAAACCCTTGTCAAGGCAGTCATCCAAGCAATCCCAACGTACAGCATGGGGATCTTTAAGTTACCCAAACAGCTTCTTAAGGAATTAAACAAGTTAGTGAGGTCTTTCTGGTGGGGACAAAAAGCTCAAGAACACAAGCTAAACTGGGTACCATGGAGCCAAATGTCTAAATCAAAGACCCTAGGAGGGCTAGGGCTTAGAGACTTTGAGAACTTCAATTGTGCCCTCCTAGCAAAACAAGGTTGGAGAGTCATAACTATCCCCAATTCCCTTGCTGCCAAGGTTCTAAAAGAGAAGTACTTCAAGCATAGCTCCTTTCTCTCTACAAAATCTGGACACAACTCCTCTTTCCTATGGCAAAGCTTCACTTCAACAAGACCCTTACTGAAGAAAGGATTGATCTGGTGTGTGGGAGATGGAGAGTCAATGGAAATATGGAATGATAAATGGTTTCCACAGAAGACATCATACCAACCTCAGAGCACCATCAGGTTCCTCTCAAATGACTCAAAGGTTGCCATGCTCATCGACAAGACCTCCCACCAATGGAATCTACCACTAGTAGAAGCCATTTTTAGTAGGGCAGAAGCTAATATCCTCAGAAGAATTCCTCTCAATCCTTACCCTACACCAGATAGGATGATCTGGAGATGCACCACCTCAGGCTCCTTTACAGTCAAGTCAGCATACCACCTAAGAATAAAGATGGAGAACCTAAGGAAGGGGCAATCCTCAGATGGACCAAGTGAAGAGCTGCCCTGGACAAAGATCTGGCACCTTAAGACTCCACCTACAAACAAGACCTTCCTGTGGAGAGCATGCTTAAATGCCATCCCTACCAAAGCCAATCTCTACCAGAGGAAGGTTACTAAAGAAGATGTCTGCCCCATATTCAAACTCCAACCTGAAACTATTGAACACGCTTTATGGGAGTGCCCCTCTGCCCAAGATGTTTGGAGTCAATGTGAGAAAAAGTTACAAAAAACCAACCTCTTTTTCCAGTCTTTCAAAGCTTTATTGGAAACCCTACTCGAGTCCCTTGAAGAAGAAGATATGCTAGAATTTGCTCTTGCTGCTTGGCTTATCTGGAAAAGAAGAAATGACCTGGTCTTCAATAATCAGTTCCCACATCCCAACTCTATCACTCAAGCTGTCAAGTCACTCACTGCAGATCTTCACCAATCTCAGTAGCCAGCTCAGGCAGTTTCCACTCACTCAAATGCTAAGGCTCAGTGGGAAGCCCCTCCACAAGGGAAACTGAAGCTTAATTGGGATACTGGAATTGACAAAATCAACTGCAAGGTGGGAGTAGGGGCAGTAATACGTGATTGGGAAGGGAAGGTGCGTGCTACTTTAAGAATGAGCCATAGTCTTTTCCCAGAACCTCTTCTAGCTGAAGCCTTTGCAGCATATCAAGCTTCCATGTTCCTCAAAACACTCGGGTGGCAAGATGTGGTAATAGAAGGAGACTCACTACAAGTGGTAAATGGCCTGATGTCCCCATCTGAAATAGACTCATACACAGGACTTCTAATTAGAGACACCAAGATCACCCTGAATTCCTTCACCAACTGGTCTGCCAGGCAACTAGAAGAGCTTGTAGCAACTTAGCTCACGTGTTGTGTAAAGATGCTCTAAGCATTAGTAAAAGCATCATGACTGTGGATGCTATCCCCTCTTGTATTCAATCTTTGGTTTAATCTAATGACAACCTCAGTTTCAAAAAAAAAAACTTCAAATTGAAATTAAATAAAAAGTACGGAATGAAAAGAGCAAGCCAAATGAATGGAGGTGGAGATTGAACGCAGTGGAGGAGGCTGGACTGTAACAGTAATTGGACCCCTCAAGGAGCTCTTCAACGGTGCTGCAGTTCCTCTTCTACCCACTAACAATTCCGTGTGGCATTGAATGAATGCCCTCAAGAGAAAATTTCCTACAGCGTTGATGAACTGGGCTGTATGAAAAGAAGGTGTGCGTCGCTGAATTCAACCCAAAGAAAAAAAATATGTGCGGCTTGAAAATGCCCAATAGTAAATATGTGTTGCCGTGTCCCAGGTCAAAGTCCCAATCCCGAATATCCTTTCTTTCCTATGTGGCGTGAAATTCCCTTTTAGGTCCCGTGCGGCATGGAATAAACCAAAAAGCCAAGAGAAGTCACTTGCCGTGCGTGAGTCAAATGCCCCCAGGTCGTGCGGCGTGAAAATAAACTAAACGAAAAGCCCTTCCTTCTTCCCTTTCTTTTGACCACTACATATAAAGATAAATAAAATAAAATAAAATAAGAAGAATAAAATATATAAAAAAAATATGTGTTGTGCATATAAAGAAAAATTACTCAATTAAATCACAATTCTAAAATTAAGCATAAACTATGCTATTAACCAATTTAAATCACAACTCGGATTTATTCATCTTAACCATTTTCCATCTATAACCAATAATAATGTAATAAAATAAATAAAAATATATATTGGTTATAAATGTATAAAATATGCAATATTTCAATTCAATCACCTTCCAATATCTCCTTAAATAATCCACTAGGAAACTTTCTTCTCTAGCAAAATCAAGTTGTGAAGCAGATACATAAGACTTTCCTTATTTCTTATTGATCTTCTTAGAAGATGAGAATTAGTTGTCTAGGCTACCTCGTCAATTTCTTTGTGGGAGATAATAAATGGAGGAGACATCATTTTGTTATCTCCTGCTACACGTACTAACATTCCATGCTTCTCACATTGTGCTTCAAAATAAAAGCCTATCCCTGCAATACATATCATCAAGAAGTATAAGAATGAGAGAGAAAAGATTATGAAGAAAAACCTAAGCATGCTTGTCTATCTCAACCAAATATTAAATTCAATCATTTCGTGAGGACCATCATAAATGAGTAATCACAACAGGACAATCTTTAAGCATATCTACAAGATGTTCTGACCTAGTTGAAGAAAGAAATTATAGGTAATTATGCAGCATTAATGTAACCAATTTATCCCCTCAGTAAATAAATATATTCATGCAATAAACTTTAAGACAAAAAATTATGATGGAATTTGCCCCATTCGGGAGGGAATGGATCACTAGGGGACTTGTTATCTGTAAACTCTGTTCCAAGAATCAATCCAGTTCCCCGAATCTACATATTCAGATGAGTAATACAAATTAAATCTCTTATAAGTTTTCACATTAGCTAAAAAATTAAAAACTTTAGAGACAATTGGTACCTCCCCAATCATGGGACTGTCTGAGAATGCTTTTACACCATCTTTACTTGATCGGCAATTTTTCTCTCTCTGTAAAGAAGATAGATAGCTTCTACTCAAGGACAATCTTAATTTATAATCTTTTTGTTGATCATGCGGAATATACAGGTATAGATATTTAGGTATATGTCGTTGCATATCTGCATATACAAGCCATGACCCACCATTTGGGGGACAATAAAAGAGATTGTATGACAAGATACAACTCCATCAAGTCCTATTCAGTCCATCTTTGAGGGTCTTCCAATGCAATATATGTAAACTGAACTATGAAGTAAAACTTTGAACATGTAAAATTGGCTAAGAAGAAAAGAACACACTTGTAGATCTTAAGCACTTCAATTGCAACGACGCGGGATACTAGGTATCCAAAATAAGTAAATCCATGAGGAAAAGAATCTAAAAGAAAACGTAAATACGGTCATATACTAACTAATCATCAATTTGAGAGACTTGCTCAGGAGTGTTCAATATACTGAGTTTGTTGCTTTGAGAATGTATGACTTCTGATACTTTGGGGCTCACAAGTACAACTCCAATAGGTAGGCTTGCAACCCGAGCCCACAATAGCGGGTTTGTGCCTGACCCAACCCGACCCGACCGCCTACATTTAAGGCGCAAATCTGACCCAATACAACCCGTCAAAACAAAATTGGGTCGAACCCGTTCTGGTCTTAAATTTAATTATTAAAAAAAACACTACAAATTCAGTCCTCTTTTGCCTTTGTCGAACCTGTACCCATTGCTGATCAAGCTTCAACTTCCAAATTTTATCTACAATTTCCATTGTACTGATCTCTACAAGAATGCTGAGATTAAAAGAAAAAAGAGAAAAATACTATGAAAAAGAAAAAATACCGGTCACTTCCCACTCCTTTTACATTTTCTTGGAAACCAAACAATACTCCTTTTACATTTTCTTGGAAACCAAACAACAAGCAAAACCGAAAATCTAAGATGGTCTTAGGCAAAAATTCAAAAACTAGAAAAAAAAAAAAAAAAAAAAAAAAAAAAACCCATCGCCTTCGAACCAACAATTTTCTCATGCGTAAATCGGAGGGAAGCGGGAAACATGCGATCTGAGCAAAACCCCTACATCTCCGAGCTCCAACATCAACGCTGGAAGAAAATCGGTGTAGCTTAGTTTGATCACCACCAACGTGGTAGGTTCTCTTAGCTACAGCAGACCAACAATCCCTTCCATGCGCGCACCGAGTGCTTGTGATGGTTTTCAAAGTGAACAAGATGGGGGCTTTTGGTTTTCCAGCTTTGGTTCCCGGCAGATCTAGATTGAAGAACTCAAGGATTAAGAAGGACCTCTGTTGGGAACGACGACCAGAAACGACCACAAACAACCTCTGTTTGTGAAACTTTGGGGAAGAGCTTGAAAATGAAACACTTCATCGAATCTATCAGTTTCGACCGATTAATATTTCTATCAACTCGTAAGATATTTGGATCTGAAGAACCCGACATTTTTTAGGTGGGCTGCAGTCGGTTGCTACGGACTGATCGGCCCAAGGCCTTTTATGCACAGGCCTACCAATAGGCATATATGTAGAAGAAAGGGCCTGGAAAATTCAATACATAATAATGAAAACTGTGCTTTGTGCCAAGATTTGAGGATCTGTCTCTGAGTTTAATTATCTCCCAACTTTACCTTTGCAAGGGACACAAGTATGGTTTTATGTTGTACTTGCCACACCCAAACATTCTACCCAGCCTTCCAAATCTGCAAATCACCTAAGATAAACATATATGAACAAATTAGACCTTATAATACTATGATACAATTTAAGCTTTGGACACACATATGGTAATATTAGAAACAGAGAGTAAGTACCTCATCGGCAATTAAAAGGAATGTCATATTTCTTTACAACAGCTTGAATTTGCATCAAATATGAAGCATTTTATTGTCTAATATGTCTTCTCCAAAAATCTCATGAGGGGAAAGAGAGGTCTTTTTGGCATTCAAAGCATAATAACACATAATCAAAACTGAGAGGTGGCAGGTACCATCACTAAGGAATAATAATTTAAGAAAAATGATAACAGAATAAATATCTTAACCTAATTAGTCATTTTAAGTATTGAAAGTAGAAACGAAGTGGGTGTTCTTCTATGTGTATAATGTACTTCTAGAAATCAAGGACTTCTTTCATGACAAAAGTAATAACTATGTATAGGTTGGCCAATACGAGATTTTGACAAAATCAGTTTTCTTTGCCGACAATAACTGGCACCACGTGTCAAAAATTTCATCTTTACCTGCATCATACATGTTCCCATTTGTGTGACCATGTTACTGGCGATTAGTTCAAACATGAGGTTAATTCTGCCAAGTTAATCTTGAAACAGAAAGGATTATAGTGTAAAATGATTTTCTTATGATCCCAATGTCCCTCTTGGCTGCTTGTAAGAAGATGGAACAGAATGACTTATCAAGGCTCAAGATTATACAATTTTACTCAACTCAACTCAAGGAAACTGGTTGGTAAAATTGAAGAAACTCAGTGAGTCAGTTAAGTTTACTTCATAGTCAATTCAAACCCCGGGCTAGCTTAGGTCCAATAACTAAGGTTGCATGGAATGTTGGATTTCCTAAGTATGTCATTCAATAACCATCTGTATGGTCATTGTATACTGGAAAGATTTCCTTGAAAATGTGTTGATCTTAATATGTGCCATTCAAGCATTTATTTAGATGCCCGTTGAAAGGTAGAGACTCTGAGTATGGCATATGGTGCATTTTAAGATACAAACCATTTACCTTGTCAAAATATGTTGACAAGTTCAGCAATGAAAGCAGCAATCCGAAATGAGCAATCATATAAATTCAGCAACAAAAGACAATCATTACAGTGGTAGAATCATTTCCTCAAAAAAGTTTAATGATTTTAAATAAGTTAGTGACCGTCTCTGGTCCTTCTTTGAGGATAAGATTCTCCAAATTATTGGCTAATCTGGTTGAGAAGTCCTCCTCTGTTTCACCTGGAATATGCATTCATTTTCCTAATTTAAATGATATCCAAAAATGAAAACAAGAAAATCTTAGGCATCAGATGTGGTGATAACCTGGAAGATGAAAGCGCCAATAATGAGGGCAATCAGTATGCAATACAAATGGAGCTGGCAGATCAAATTTTTGATGCAAAGCAGGAAGGCTATGAAAAAATCCTCCAGTAAAAGGACTATAAGAATTTGCATGAGTACAAAAATGTCTCAAACTGAAAAAAGATTTATGTATGTAAGCCTACCCAGAAAGACTAGATGATATCAAAGTTGAACCATGATACCTGTCAGAATACATAGAAGCATAAACTACTTGGGGCACAATGTCAAGAGAATATAAAGAACAACACATCAATTGAGTGCTCAACATACGACTTCTCTCGCGCTACAAATTTCTTTTTATTTGGTCTTCCAAGTGCATTATTATAATACCGAACCAGCTTCACCTACAAGAAAAAATTCAAGTGGTTACAGAGGCATTATTTCTTGAATTTAGACAGAGCGCTTTTGGGGGGGTTGGCTAGCAACATTTGTCCAATATCCACATGTTAATATACCTATCAGGTCAGGAATTCTAGATGATACCTTGTTGTTCTGTGAGGCAAATGCAGGACATATTCAATCATTGAAGGCTATTATACTTTGTTTTGAAGGTATTTCCGGATTGAAGATTAATCTTGGTAAGATAGAAATGGTTGCAGTAGGGGATGTAAGTAACATAAGCAGATTGGCTAACACATTGGGATGCGTGGTCTCTTCCTTGCCGATGAAGTATCTTGGGCTCCCAATGGGGGCTTCTTTCAAAGCTAAGTCCATTTGGGATGGGGTTTCGAAAAAATTTGAGCGTAGGTTGGCCGGTTGGAAAATGTTATATTTATCCAAAGGGGTGCGGCTCACTCTTATTAAGAGCACTCTTTCAAATCTTCCCACATACTATTTGTCTTTGTTCCCTCTTCCTGCTAGCATTGCATGTAGAATGGAAAAACTTCAACGTGACTTTTTATGGAGTGGAATAGGAGAGGAGTTTAAGTTTCATTTAGTGGGTTGAGATAAGGTGTGCAATCCCATGAGAGACGGCGGACTGGGGGTTAGGAATGTGAGGATTCTTAATAGGCCTTTACTAGGTAAATGGCTATGGCGTTATAACAATGAGGGGGGAGCTCTATGGAAAGGGGTGATAGACTTGAAATATGGTTGTGAAACAGGGGGTTGGTGTTCAAAAGAGGGAAGGGGGTCCTATGGAGTGAGGTTGTGGAAGTTCATATGGAAAGAATGGGATTCTTTTGCTAGTAATACTCGATTGAGCTTGGGGGATGGAAGAAGGATACGCCTTTGGAAGGATAATTGGGTGGGTGACACAGCGTTGCGGGAGGCTTATCCCGCTATTTATAGTATTGCAAGGGATCCAGATGCCATGGTGGCTGATTTGAGGGTAACTACACAAGGTTCA
Source organism: Carya illinoinensis (assembly GCF_018687715.1). Lineage (NCBI taxonomy): Eukaryota > Viridiplantae > Streptophyta > Magnoliopsida > Fagales > Juglandaceae > Carya > Carya illinoinensis. The sequence goes on along the minus strand of NC_056755.1, from coordinate 7,461,286 downwards.
CAAGAGTGGAATATCAGCCTAAATCGGGAGGTACATGACTGGGAAGTGAACATGCTGGTGGATTTTTTTAACTTGCTATATAACATTCCTGTTGCTGCCACAATTGAAGATGTGTTGATTTGGAGACCCTCTAGGAAAGGAAAATTCACGGTACGCTCGTTTTATGTTTCTATTATTGGGCAACAAGGACATTCCTTCCCTTGGAAGAATATCTAGAGGACTAAAGCTCCTACAAAGGCTGTCTTTTTTGTGTGGACAACAGCCTTAGGCAAGATACTGGCTAATGATAATCTGAGGAGAAGGGGCCTTGTTATAACGGACTGGTGATGTTTGTGTCAAAAGAGTGGGGAAACGGTGAATCATCTTCTTCTACACTGTGAGTTTGCTAGAGACATATGGAACTATTTTTTCAGCAAGATGGAATTAGCATGGGTGATGCCAGGTCGGGTGGTTGATCTTCTGGCATGCTGGAGAGGTATCACTGGGACACCACAGATTGCAGCTGTTTGGAAAATGGCCCCTATTTGTATTTTTTGGTGTATTTGGAGTGAACGCAATGAGAGACTATTTGAGGATCATGAACGTTCCTTGGAAGAGTTTAGGAGTTTCTTTTGGAAGACTTTATTTTTGTGGGCTATTGCATTGGATTTAAATGGGCTTAGTTTTCATGATTTCCTTGTAACGGTTACTAGTTCCTAAAAAGGTGCATGCTTTTGTATACCTCTAGTGTATTTGGGCTATGCCTACCCTTTTATCAATGAAATATCATATTACTTATCAAAAAAAAATATACCTATCATTTTCTTTTCTTCTTGTATTTTACATTTACTGATAAATTTGTCTTGAGAATTATAGATAACACGCATGAATGATATCTTGCTAGAGAGTGACATCTATATCTTTGTTATTACAGACTTTAAGAATATTAGAACTTGAGCTATGATCGATTTATTTAATTACTCTCCCCACAACTCCATGTCTGATGCTTCCTTAAACAAAGCAAACCTGAGTATCATTGGCTTCTGATCCAGTGTTTACAAAGACGGCTTTTGCCATTTTTGTTGCCGTAAAAGTTTCTAAAAGTTCCTTCGCCAGATCCTGTAAAATGGAAGAATAACGGAGCATCATAGGCAAGAAAATAAAAGTGCCTCAATTATTATAAAGCATGCAGCAGTAATGGTTAATTTGTAAGCAGAAACTTGGTAGTGAAGCAATATGTTTCTAAATGATAGAAAACAAAGTAGAATAACATATATATAATATATATATATATATATATATATATAAAGAACACGGAGTCGAGAATAAATGAAAATGAAATCCAAGATATATTAGCAAAACTAGAAATTTGAGAGAATATAAAAATACCAAGGAAGGTTTTGTAGTACGATTCCAAAAGGAATGGTAGAATGGCAACTTTTATTCAACTGTTCAGTTGCAGCAGCAACAAGTCGAGGTTCACTTCCCCCTGCAAATATTCAACATTGCAAATCAAAGTACTTATTGTAAAGTACTTAGATGGAATTATGGTATACCAGTGAGAAGAGTGAATGCCTTGGCATAAGAATCAAGCGGGTCACGGGCATGGGATATGTTTCAAGATACCTTTCTAACATTTACCGAACTTACAGTGGAAGACCAAGGAATTTTTCCTTTTTGAGATGGAGTAGGGGAGGACATCATAAAGTAGCAGCAAAATGGGCCACAAGAACTATCACTTAATTTCTCCACTTATACAATAATATATGTACAGCCTAATCAGGTTAAGCAATTTAAGGATTAATATCAATCCAATGTTTCATCTATTTACCTCATTGTATACCAAAATTACTTCCAAATATATATGCTTAGGGAAAACCATCTCTTCGCCCCTTCCTCAACTCTATTGAGGTTAATAATATTGAGATATGAGTCGTAAGAAACTAGAACAAGCTCATTCTAACTATAGGCAGGGTTTGCAAGCATGCAGGAAATAAGGATGAAAGGAGCTTGAGTACTAATACAAACCAGTATAGTTGCCCAGTGCGGTAAGAAACAAACAAATTTAGTATACTTGAAGTGCCTAGTGATACTGTTTTATTCTTTAGTCAACCTTCATCACAATCAAATTAAAGTCTAGCCTATAAATCCTTGTCAACTAATTAAGATGGCCACATTTTTTCCTGTCCAAAATTTTAGACCTTGTTTCCTCCCGCCTTTGTAACATATACTTCACGGCTGCCACTATTATTTTAAGCCTCATATCTTCCACTTTTGACTCCATCAGTTTGAATTAAATAACCATTTTTCACTCGTACACTAATCCAATCACCATCATACATAAAAGAACCATCTCAAGCAACTATCCCTCATATTTTCCTCAATAGGAGCTACCCCTACCCATGAACAGATCACTTTGTTCCCCGTCTCATCATCGTCTTTTTTTTTTGGTATTTATATCTTTTCAACACAATTACATTCTATACCATTGAGCATGGCTAGTCTATAGCCTTGCAAAAAAATATTATGTTCAACTTGATACTCCCAGTGCATTTCACCACTTAACATAAACCCTATTCTTATCATTTTCCCATATTGCAGTAAGTGCCGTTGTTGCACATACTTTGTGACACAACACTTCATTTTCACTCATTTAGAAGAGAGATGAACACTTCAGCAGTTTACCGATGTTTCCATAAGTTCTTCGTCTAATAGTAATATACAAATGAGATGCCAAAATAGCAGTGTTAAAACAGATTCTTGGAACAAGCCATTTATCACCTTTTCATGTGGATTCAGAATAGTAATATTATAGAATCATCTTTAAAAAATGAAAGGCAAGTGACATGTTCCAGCAGACAGAGAGAGAGAGGAGAAAGAAAAAAATACATCAAAGTATGTACCTAAAGCTGTGCACCGCAGACCAGCAAGAGAATCTAGATATTTTTTCCCATTAATGTCATAAACATAGCAGCCCTGAAACCATTGATCAAGTTAATCATATAGATGAACTGCTCATATATATATATATATATATCTACACACAGACAATATATTTACATATATATATATATATGGATTGCAGACTCTGGTTAGGTATAATATCTCATGAAGGATGAAACTAATATTGGGAAGAGATATAAAAGAGAGTGAGGTCCATGCACAAAAGAAGTACACAAAGCCGACACCCCAAACAATGAAGAAAAATAAAGTGGTTTACAAATTGCTGAATTAGGTCCTAAGTTTAAAAAATCAATACATTGTAGAAAGAGCCCAAGATACAGGAAGGATGAACCTCCCCTTTTATACTAAGTTCAGAGAAAACTCAGTGGAGGTCGTTCAAATTGAATTCTCTTTCCTCTTTAAAGCCCTATTGTTTCTCCCTAACCAATTGGCAATTGGATTATGTATGACAATAAAGGATTGCTTTCCATCCTTCCGGAAGTTTCTCCCTCCAATTTTTCTAACCTGAGCAACTAACAATTCAATAACAGAGATGGAGATGACCAATGCACTCCAAACATGAAAAGATCAATGACCATAGTTCATGAGCCTCAGAATAAGGGAGAAGTTAAACTCATTGATTTGGTCAGAAGTAACTGAGTTGTGGATTTGATCCCATTTAAATAAGTAGTCCCAACTAATAATCCAGTAATTAGTAGAAAAATTATATTTATCATCCTCTCAGCATCCCTTGACGTGGCTACAAATAATTAGTCCACAAGTTAACAAAAAGTCTTCTACTATTTTATATCACATCATTTTTTTATAATTAATTTTATATCATATCATAGGATTGTGAGAGGATGATGATAAAAGAGATGACGAATATTGTTACTCTAATTATTATGCTTAAACGTGGACTGGCAATACCTTAGACTTTTCTATTACCAAAGGATTCAAATCAGTAGACTGCCACCCCGCCGTGAAAGGTGCAAGCATCTCGTAACCCTTAAACCTGCGATAATTAAGATATCTTAGCACCTAACCAAATATTGGATTGAAATACTGTGCAGAAGTATTTGTCCTATCAGGGTGAGGTTCTTCTCCTTCTCTTGGGGATGAGTGAGGTCTCTTGGGCTAGCTTGGATGGTTTGAAGAGTTAACAATGGAGGAGGACTTAGCTAGACAGTGGGAAGGCCTATGTCTTACTGAGAAGGAACAAAAGGAGGTGGTTTTACCAACCAACTCAGCCACCAAAGCAGCACAACATGGCAAGTATTGTTTACTAGCCAGGATTATAGCAGAAAGACAAGTGAACCGGGAAGCTTTCAAAACTACAATGGCCAAAGTATGGAGATGTGAGAGCTGGTTTCAGTTCTCAGAAGTTGGCATGAATAAGTTTTTGATTGAGTTTAATCAACAGAAGGACATCCAACATGTTTTAAGTGGCAGACTTTGGTCCTTTGACAGGTGGCTGATCTGCCTTCAAGCCTTTGAAGGAAACAAATCCATCAATGAGGTCCCATTCAACAAGGAAGAGTTTTGATGTTTGCTTATTTTTGCACTCCCATATACTGCATTATCATTAGCCTCTTTTGTTTGTACTAACGACATGAGATTATATTGGGAGAAGTATGGATTTAAGTTGGGAGATTTGGTCTTTGAATATTATGTACGTGCTAAATTAATTGATGAAAACTATATATACGTTTAGATAAGGTTTAATTAGTTGGGTCTAGGTCATTATGGGTTGCAGCTGCTGATAGTTTATGATGCTTTTTCCAGATGTGTATGTCGAATGGGTTTTCCCTCTTGCTCTTTAGAACAAGTCTATGGTAGTGTGTTAGTTGCAGTATGTTAAGACATATGGTAGCTTTCTTTCTCAATTGGACTGGTATATAAAGGATTCACAAAGGGCCATAATAGTTTGGATCCTAACGTTATGAGGTTATTTGCACTAACTCATGAGCACACTTCCTACTAGGTGGATGGATGATCATTATAAGTGGCTAAGTGTACATTGGTTGCTGCCTTTTGGTTGATGCATGGCTGGACCTGGATGTATGTGTGAGGATGTGTTGTACTGGATGAAGGTTCAGGGGATAGTGAACCTGGATGCATGTTAGAGATGACTCTGTTTCATCACACTTGAAGTTTTTTGTTGGTATACAATTCAACAAGAACTGTTTTATGGTATTGCTGATAAACTGTGAAGCCTGATACTGCCGTGCATGTTCAAAGTCATTTGATCCTATCTCACCCAGCCCTGATATTTAAGTTTGTAAATCTAAGATTTGGAATGTAATAGTTAAAAATTCTTGATCAATTCTTGGAAAACTGATCAATAATTTTTAACAGCTTATGAATGAATGTTGATCACATGGTTTTCATATGAAATTTTAATTATCTGGAGTTTGTTTAGGAATGAAGAATCTCATTTAAGATAGTTTAGTAGTATTACTTAATTATCACATGAGATCAATAATATAGGAATGTTTATATTCAAGACAGGAGTTGACAATATTGCATAAATCCTTTGTAATTTTGTTATGGAGATGAATATATAAGGTTTCTTAATGAACAATCAAAGCCTCCGTGGATGCAATTTGCAACCGTTTTCCACTCAAGGTGTCTTGACCATTGGACAATACATGATTCCAAAGTAATGTATGTATTGAATGTGGCTTCGTCGACCCATGAGAAGGAAGACAATGACAACCCATGGTAATGAATGGCTCGGCGTTCTTAGCAGGGACACAACGGTAATTAGAACTTTCAATAATTTCACAGCGTGTATTTGTACAAGAATTGAGGTCAGGGTCTGCACACTCGTCATTATCGAATGGAATTTGTTAATATAAATATAAAAATAAAAAATAAAAAAAAATAAAAAAACAAGAAAAAAACATAAAAAAGAGAAACAATTCGAGATTCATCCAGAAGCAACTATTGTGAACTAGTTTCTTTCTCTGATGTGGAAAAAGCTTTGCTGCAATTGTCCTGCACGCGATCAAATTGAAATAGATTTTCTAAGGGTAGGTTTTACAAGTAAGAAGAGATACAAAATTTTTAAATTATTTTATTTTATAATTATAATTTTTTAAATTTTTATACAAAATATAATAAATAATTTGATTTTTTTAAATTTTAATTCAAATTTTTCAAATATAAAAATAATATTATTATTAAAAAATAATAATTTAAACTTTCATTTAAAACAAAACATTATCATCTCACTATCCAAATATATCCTAAATTTCTTTGAAAAGTTAGTTCAAACATACTTTCTGGTCAAACAAAAGGAAAAAACATCTCAAAATAACTAATGCTAAACTTATGTGTCGTTTAGATAGTGAATTGAGTTGAGATGACTTAAAATAAATTAAAAATTAAAAATTGAATAAAATATTGTTAGAATATTTTTTTTAATATTATTATTATTTTAGAATTTAAAATAATTGAATTGTTTATTATATATTGTGTGAAATTTGAAAATTTTATAATGATGAGATAAGATACTTTTTGTATCCAAATCAGCAATACTAATGATTTGATGAAACTTTAAAATCTGGTTTGGTTACACATATAAGATGAAATGAAATGAGAAATTTGTTAATAGTGTGAATAGTAGTAAAATAATTTGAATTAAGATGTTTTATAGGGTTTTAATAAAGAGTTTTGTTACTCATCATGATTCATCCCTACACACCACAAACCACACATATTTTCAATTTTTTAATTTTTTTTAAATCTTTTTTAGTTTTAACTTCAGAAACTAATTGAAATCTTTTACTAATTATCCATATACTACAAATTGGGTAAGTGAAAATAAATAAATAAATAAATAATTATATGTTGTGTGAGGATGATGAATATAATTTTTCTTTGATAAATAAGATAGAAAAAGTTGAATAAAAATATTATAATTTTTAAATTTATTATAATATAATTTTTTTAACATTTCTTTTATTTGAAAATTTGAAAATGTTGATTTATTTTTTATATTTTGTTTGGAAATTTAAAAAAGTTGTAATAATTAGATAATGATTATATAAAGAAGTTGAGAATTTGAAATTTAAAAGTATTTATATTTGAATGGTATTTAGATGTTAAAATAAAATGAAATAAATTAAATGTATTTGATTATTGGCTTAAAGAAATTATAATTCATTCAGCCTTTAATAGATGGAGGCATGCGTATATTTTTTATATTTACAAATATAATAAAAAATCGCGTATTAATTTATGTATTAATATTAATTCTTTTATATTTAAAATTTAAATTAACATTATTTTTAATAAAATTTATTTTTTAATTAATTATATTAAATTAATATATATATTAATACGTAATTATATTTATAACTAAATTTTTTCAATGAAATAATAATATACATGATGATGATGTCCAAACACTGTCGCGCGCCCGGGAGCATGAGCAGCAAGTGGCTATCCTCTTTTTCTTGGCAGGCAATTGGGTATACTCTTGTTGATATTTTTTAAATAAATAAAAAAAAATAGAAATAATTTTAGGTATCTTTTACGATGAGTCCTGTTATGTGTATGCATAAAAAACGCCTTATTCTTTACATGCTGACGTGGTACGTTGTTTTTTTATTTATTTAAAAATACCTAAAATTAAAACCAAACCTCCAGCTACAGAATAAAAGCTTGGCCGTCAACCTATCAGTTTCGCCTGTTCCGTTTGAAATTGAAAATTTCTTTCTTTTAGAGCTAAAATTGTCATCTAAAATTATAGTTCTTCCGTCTAAACTTTCTCTTTTGTTTTGTATTATCTGAAATTGCTTTCTGTTATTCGGTCAGTGAGATCACTCGGAAATTTCACTCTTCCATCTGAAATTTTGGACTCCACTTTGTTTTCCATCAAACATCAAGTCTCAAACAAACAGCACTTTCCCAGTCAACGCTGCCGGCTGGTGTTGAGTTGATGATTTGATGATTTTCCCTGTCAAGCCATTTCACTGTGTTAACTTGGGACCACAGTCACCAAACGCGTGAACACTTTCGGACATCATCAACAAATTGAATGGATGTGTTCAAACTCTCCTCACAGACAAATGGAAACGTACGGCATATGATATTAAAAATAAAAATTTTACGTATAATTATTTTTTTCACATTTTATTAATATAATTAATTGTATATTAAAAAAATTAATATAGTTAATTACATTAGTAGAGTGTATAGATAATATTAAAAAATAACTATATATAACAGTACTCTATTAAAAAAATGAAAACTATTGATAATACTGACAAATTATTTGGTTCATCGTATTAATAAAATAAAAAATTATTTGTGATGTGAAGTTGATGAGTATGATTTTTTTTCTTGATAGATAAGGGAGAAAAAGTTAAATAAAAATATTATTAAATTTAAATTTATTATAATATAATTTTTTAATATTTTTTTGTTATAAAATTTGAAAAAGTTAAATTATTTTTTACATTTTATTTCAAAGTTTGAAAAAGTTATAATGATTAGATAAAAAAGTTAAGAATTTGAAATTGAAAAATATTTGTGTTTGAATGGTATTTTAATATTAAGATGAGATGAGATAGATCGAAACTAATTAAGATATAGTTAATTACGATCATTAAAAAATTTAGTTCTTTCAAAAAAATTATTAAGAAATTTACAACTTAAATTTATTTTTAGGATACTTATAACTCGAGCTTATCATGTTTGACCCAATTTATATACAAAAAAATCTTTAAATAAAGAGAATTAGTGGTGTGATACTTGATTATCTCTGAAAATCTCTTAACGTAATGTTATTTATTATCTTAATTGTTATCGTCTTTTTATAATTTCATGATGTGGCATTAAATGATTGGAGGTAATTGATATATCTATTTTTTATCATCTTATCATCTAATGACATATCATAAAATGATAATATGACGGTGAAAAAAGAGATAATAAATAAATTTTTCAAATACTTTAGATATATAAGCAGAGACTTTCTCCACACACACACGCGTATAGACAAAAATGTTAGTTTGACACCTCATTTTGACTCCTTTTGTATTTTTCTTAAATTTTTTTTATTTGATAGTTAAATAAGTGGTTATTAATTTATTGATATTTTTTTAATATTTTTTAAAAATATTTTAAAATTATAAAAAATAAAAATAAATAAAAATTTTTAAAAAAAATTGATGATTTTTGGCCCAGCAATAAGATAAAGCGATTGCTGCAAATAGCTAGGCCCATATATATATATATATATATATATATTGGTCGAAAGAAATTATAATTTATTTAACCTTCAGTGAAAGTTCGGGGCGTACGTGTATTTTTAATATTCACAATGAGATAATAATAAGCATGGCCATGATATCCTCTTTTTGTTGGCAGGCAAATGATGCCATGACCTAAAATTAACATCAAATCTCAAACTAACACATCATGAGAACTTTCGTTTATTTTCTTGGAAATAAGCAATACATTCAGTTGATTGGTGATAAGTACGATTCTCTAAATTCATTAAATTGATCTCTCATATACATAGAAAGTCAAGAATTAAAGATATTTTGCTCTTACATTCAGTTGATTGGTGATAAGTACGATTGGCTGTAGATTGATTCGACTTATTCGACAAAAAATTAATCCATCTCTCGGCATTTTGTTATTATTATTATGAACTAATTGTTATATCTATCTCTCGGCATGTTTTCTTCTCCTTTACCTAGAGTTATGAGAGATGTGGCAACCATCTATAAGATGGGTCAAACATGACTTAGGAGTTTAAAGCCAAATATAATGACTTTATTAAACTTTCCTGAAATCATTAGTGCGTATTAATAGAGCCATCGACTTACCAACCATGAATATATATTTATATATGTATATATATGACGTACGTACAGTGGGTCGTTAATTCAATATTCCAACTTGAGTCGTCATGATAAGTCCGACAACCTACATGTGGACCCTCATGAATTCAATGTATGTAGGCCAAGTCCGACGAGTGTTGATAAAGTGAATTTCTTTAAATAACATTAAACGTTGGATATATAATGATAATACAATGCCTGAAGGGAAGCAAAGGGTTAGATATTTGGACATCAATCAAGCAGTGGATGCCCGATCCTTCAACTTTTAAAATTCCATTTTTTTAAAAGGAGTGGACCGACTGATATTAGCCCCTGTTTGTGGACCGAGTGATTTTTTTTTTTTTTTTTTCTTTTCTCCGACAAGTTTTATTAATTGAAACTAACTTTTCAGACAGCTTGTGTAGCCAACCCTCGTGGAAATTCGGATAAGCATATTATTATAAATTTGATCACGTGCTGGATAGGATTTTCCACACTAAAGAAAAAAGTAGTCTTTGAGATCAGAGAGAACACGACTTGGCTTTACAAATTCACTTCAAAGCCTAATTTTTTTCCCTGTATCTCAGAACTTTCTTTCATACTCACTTCGGCCTTCAAGGCAACTTCCAGCTTTGAAATGTCTCAAGTACTACGTACAATATAAAACCGATCGAGGGCTTGGCCTTAATAATTGATCAAAATCATCATAGAAAGAGATCTTGATGGCATTGCAAATGGTACGATCTCGGATGCTTGTGTTAGTCATGATGTGCCTAGTACTCAATGCATTCGCACGAGCATCGAACGTAATAAATAGTTCATGTCAAGAAGACTGTGGGAATGTAAGCATTCCATACCCTTTTGGAATTGGAAATGGTTGTTACGTCGCAGATTGGTTTGAGATAGTCTGCAAAAATGATTCTTTACGGAAACCCCTTTTGAAGAGGTTCAATTACCTAGAGGTGCTGGAGATTAACGTAACTAAAGGAACAGTCCGCGTCAGCTATCCCATATTTTCGAGTTGTACCAATGTCACGAACAGCACAAAGAATCTGGAGTTAGAGAAAATTCCTTTCGGCTTCTCCGAGTTCGACAACAGCTTCGTTGCCATGGGTTGCAACAACTCTGCCTCCATGTGGTCCATTTTTCCCGATGACTCGGTTTCATATGGTGGGTGTAAATCCCCTTGTGACAGAGCTCCATTCACAAATGGAAGTCATTGCAACGCCACAAATTGTTGCCAAGCTACAATTCCTTCTGATCTCCAAGCATTCTCTACAACTCTAGAGTCGAAAAGTTCCTACAATAATGGTAGTAGAGAGTGCAAGTATGCATTTTTGGTAGACCAGAATTGGTTTGAGACCAGTTTCACAGAGCCGAATCCAAATATGTCCGTTCCAGTGGTATTGTATTGGAACTTTGACAATACAACTTTCTATTCTCTTCCCACGATGAAAAACATGACTGCAAGAGAATACAAGAAATCGTCCTATTCTTGTCAACGGTGGGCTAGGAAGTCAAGAAACTTTACTTCCATTTTTTGTCAGTGCCGGGGAGGCTACGGAGGAAATCCATATCTTCTTGGAGGATGTGTAGGTAATTAAATTTCTCTTTCCTAACAACCTATTTAATCCATTTAATTCTCAAAAGCTTTTGTTTTGCAAGTCAACGTCGAAAGGTATTGTAAGATAAATTTAATGAGCATATATAGTCATTAACATGATCTGTAAATAAAATTTAAAAATAAGTTTTATTGCGAATTAAGTCATATTGTACGTATAACTGTCTTTGATATCGTCAGCCATCATTGAGATGAGTTATGAAAATTAAAATTAAATGAAAAACTCTTCAATAGAAAAAGATATCTGTTTTTTTATGAAATGATAATATCACATCGGTAAAATACTTACTACTCCTCGGTTCGAGTATGGATACAGGGGAAATCCCTACCTTCTTGGAAGTTGGAAGATAAGTTGGAAGATGTCCTGTAAAATTATTTTTATGTAATCTCTTTGTTATTAGAATATTTTTATTTTAACACATTCGATTACAATGGCAGATACTGACGAATGTGCAAGCGCTCACCTCAACCAATGTACATATGAAGAACGCTGTGAAAATACTGAAGGCTATTACCGTTGTGTCCCTCCTAATTATAAGAACAAGAAGCCTTTCATAATCATAGGTATATCTAATTCCCAGTCCTATAATTTTCAATATATTCCTCAGGAAATAGATCAGAGTAGCTTCTTTTCATTCCATTCATTTCAACGCAAATAATTAAGGTTTGAGTCAACTATATAATTTTTTTCAGTTTAATTATTATTCATTAACAGCCAACTTATACTAAGTAATTAACCATACCCCCATCTTTTTGGAGTAGTAGTTCTAATTCAATTTTATGTGAACCTGCTTTGTGCATAACATAATTTGTTTGTCAATATTCTAGCATTCATAGAAATGTCTTAATTTCTAATCAACAATTTTATTATTTTACCATTTCCACTAGTGCAAGGAGTGATATCTTTCTATTTCATTGAGGCAAATAGGTGTTAGCACAAGCCTTGGTGTATTATTTCTGATTTTCGGTGGATGGTGGTCATACAAAGTGATTAAGAAAAGGATGAGGATTAAACGCAATGAGAAGTTCTTCAAACAAAGACTATTGCTACAACAACAACTATTTACAAACATGAATAGAGTCAATGTTGAGAACACCAAATTGTTTAAATCAAAGGAATTGGAGAAGGCCACTGATCATTTTCGGGCAGATAGAATAATTGGACGTGGTGGACAAGGCACGGTTTACAAAGGTATGTTGGCTAATGGAAGAATTGTTGCAATAAAAAGGTCCAACATAGTAGATGAAAAGAAATTTCAAGAATTCGTAAATGAAGTCGTGATTCTTTCACAAATTAATCACAGGAATGTGGTTAAGCTACTTGGTTGTTGTTTGGAGACAGAAGTTCCGCTTCTAGTTTATGAATTCATTCCTAATGGAACTCTTGCTCAGTATCTCAATAGCCAAAATGAGGAGTTTCCACCAACATGGGATATGCGTTTACGAATTGCTATAGAAGTTGCAAGGGCTCTTTTCTACTTGCATTCAGCAGCTTCTTCACCCATTTACCATCGCGATATTAAGTCTACAAACATCCTCTTAGATGAGAAGTATAGAGCGAAAATAGCAGATTTCGGAATTTCAAGATCTGTTGCTATCGATCAAACTCATCTAAGCACATTAGTGCATGGAACATTTGGATATGTAGACCCTGAGTATTTTCAGTCAAGCCAATTTACAAATAAGAGTGACGTTTATAGTTTTGGTGTTGTTCTTGCTGAGCTCTTGACCGGAGAGAAAGCTATCTCGTCATCAAGAACTGAAGATACTGGTTTAGCTGCATTTTTTGTTAGTTCGATGGAAAGGAACAATTTATTTGACATCCTTGATAATCGAGTTTTGAAGGAAGCAGAAAAAGAAAAAATAATTGCGGTTGCAAAGATTGCTAAAAGATGTTTGAACTTGAACGGAAAGGAACGACCTTCAATGAGAGAAGTTGCGATGGAATTGGAGGCCAACCAAATGTCGCCAAAAGTTTCTAACCTTCAAGAGAAATACGGAGAGATTGAAGATGTCAGATCTGAAATATCCAAGCAATATGATGTTGTTTATATATCAACAATGTCAAGTATGGATAGTATACTCGCAACCTCATCTTTAGATTCACAACCGTTAATATTATCTTCTTAGTCATCATGTGATGTTACACCTTGATTTGTGTTGTATTGTTTGTTCAATTTCATCTTGTAAGCTCCATAATTTGCACTTTTCATTGTCTCACAAAGATAATCTTATATATGGTAGTATAAAGCATAAACATCCATTGTTCTTTTTGGTTTCATAAGTATCTATTTTTGTATACGAATAAAATGGTTCCTAAAGCTGCACTAGGATCTGATCTCTGATGAGAAAAGAAGAAGAAGAAGAAGATAAAAGAATTAAAACATATCCTCCATATTATATTACCCTCTGAGTTTCTTCAACAGTTTAGAGTTAATAGCAAAAGAAGAAATCAGCTCTTCTTTATATTGATCTTTAATAGCCACCTTTGGCTTTTTTCACCTTTTAAATCTTGCCAAATGAAGATTGTCAACTTGCTAAAAGCAACAAAACCCTTGGCATAATAGGATTCACATATTTAAACCATTTTCTTCATGCTCAAAGGATCAAAGAAAGTTTCACGCTTCATGAACTATAATAAAAAAAAGCTACGTAACATATTAGTTTATAAAGAAGACCATCAATCTCAGGTGACCATTGATCGTTTGAATGTTTATCTACTATTACAAGGTCTACTGCTTAATTTGGTGTGGAGCATTAAATGTGTGGCACTGGGCTTAAAGCGTATTTCACTTCTTTTTCGTTCTCTCACTATCAAACCCTCAAGAAACCACAAATCAGCTAAAAGAGCCAACACTATATATATTTTCCTCAGAGACTGACCTCCACCTAATGGAACTCACTTCTTAAGACTGACAAGGGTTCTTTAAACCCACCAGAGACCAAGGTTGTTTGGCCATCTAAACCCCTTGTGAAAAGATATCTGGAATAAATCAAATCCACAAAAATCATCAAAAAAAACTTTGACGAGAGGAGTGAAGCAACTAACAGTTCTTTTCAACTCTCCCTCCATGTTATGGTTACCATATGCACCACATGCCATGGGCATAATCTTTCTAGTTGCCTGTTGAGTCAGCTAAAACTAAAGATGCAAAGAAATAAAACTAAAGAATAATTCTCACAGGTTTTAACATAGATGCTTTATTTAATACCATCTGTCTCGATATCAAAAAATAAAAATATAAATACCATTTGTCTCACAAGTCACTAAGAGAATTGATGTTGCTTTACATGAAGCAAGGTGATTTTCCGGCATTATCAGCAACAAACTATTTCTGCTGAGACTTGAGTTCCTTCACCCTCTCTTCAGTAGCCCTCAGCGCTTTTCCGTAAATGCTTATTTGTTGAAACTGATAACAATTCAGAACTTCATAATTTTATTTTCATGAGACCCATAAACTTCCAATCATATTGGAAAATCATTAGAATTACCATTTCACACCAATGTAATGATGCACTGGACACAAATTTAGGAAGAATAAGTTGCAATAGCAAGTCAGTCATATAATCCAAAACAGACTCGATTCTTCTATTCTGTAACCTCATTAGTGGCAATTTTTTCTTAGTCACAAACCTCAATACATTTTTCTTATGAAAATAGGCTATACATGTCTACAATGCAAATGTACAATCAGCAACTGCAAATACAGACAAGGAGTAGGGAAAAAAATAGTTTGCTGAGGGAACTATAGCAATATCTGATTTCAAGAAATTACTCTTAAGTAATATAATTGCAAACGTAAATTAAATTCTAATGCCCATGAGTCTATTCTTTCTTCCAATATCTCCCTAAATAATCCACTAGAAAACTTTTCTCTTTGGCAAAATCAAATTGTGAAGCAGATACATAAGACTTTCCTTAATTCTTATTGATCTTCTAAAAAGATGAGAATTAGTTCTCTAGGCTACCTCGTCAATTTCTTTGGGGGAGATACTAACATTCCATGCTTCTCACATTGTGCTCCAACATAAGAGCTTATCCCTGCAATACATATCATCAAGAAGTATAAGATTGAGAGAGAAAAGATTATGAAGAAAAACCCAGGCATGCTTGTCTATCTCAACCAAATATTAAATTCAATCATTTCGTGAGGACCATCATAAATGAGTAATCACAACATGACAATCTTTAAGCAAATCTACAAGATGTTCTGGCCTAGTTGAAGAAAGAAATTATGGGTAATTATGCAGTCTTAATCTAACCCATTTGTCCCCTCAATAAATAAAATATATTCATGCAGTCATCATTAAGACAGAAAATTAAGATGGAACTTGCCCCATTCGGGCGGGAATGGATCATTAGGGGACTTGTTATCTACAAACTCTATTCCAAGAATAAATCCAGTTCCCAAAATCTGCATATTCAGATGAGTAATAAAAATTAAATCTCTCATAAGTTTTCACATTAACTAAAAAAATTAAAGACTTTAGAGACAATTAGTACCTCCCCAATTATGGGATTGTCTAAGAATGCTTTTACACCATCTTGGAACTTTGGGGAAATGCTCTTTACTTGATTAGCAATTTTTGTTTTTCTGTAAAGAAGATAGATAGCTTTCACTTAAGGACAATCTTAATATATAATCTTTTTGTTGATGATGTGGAATATACAGGCATAGATATTTAGGTATATGTCGTTGCATATCTGCATATACAAGCCATGACCCACCATTTGGGGGACAATTAAAGAAATTGTATGACAAGATACAACTATATCAAGTACTGTTCAGTCTATCTTTGAGGGTCTTCCAATGCAATATACGTAAACTGAACTATGAAGTAAAAGTTTGAACAGGTAAAACTGGATGAGAAGAAAAGAACACACTTGTAGATCTTAAGGGCTTCAATTGCATCGACAAAGGATACTGGGTGTCCAAAATAAGTAAATGCATGAGAAAAAGAACCTGAAAGAAAAGGTAAATACAGTCATATACTAAATAATCATCAATTTGAGAGACTTGCTCAGGAGTGTTCAATATACCGAGTTTGTTGCTTTGAGAATGTATGACTTCTGATGCTTCGGGGCTCACAAGTACAGCTCCAATAGGCATATATGCAGAAGAAAGGGCCTAGAAAATTCAATACATAATAATGAAAACTATGCTTTGTGCCAAGATTTGAGGATCTGTCTCTGAGTTTAATTATATCCCAACTTTACCTTTGCAAGGGACACAAGGTCTGGTTTTATGTTGTACTTGTCGCACCCAAACATTGTACCCATCCTTCCAAATCCACAAATCACCTAAGATAAACATACATGAACAAATCAGGCCTTATAATACTATGATACAAATTAAGATTTGCTCACATAATATTAGAAATAGAGAGTAAGTACCTCATCCGCAATAAGAAGAATGTCATATTTCTTTACAACAGCTTGAATTTGCATCAAATATGAAGCATTTTATTGTCTAATGAGTCTTCTCCAACAATGTCATGAGGGGAAAGAGAGGTCTCTTTGGTATTCAAAGCATAATAACACATAATCAAAACTCAGAGGTGGCAGGTACCATCACTAAGGAATAATAATTTAAGAAAAATGATAACAGAATAAATATCTGAACTTAATTAGTCATTTTAAGTATTGAAAGTAGAAACGAAGTGGGTGTTCTTCTGTGTATAATGTACGAGTTTTGCTACATACAAGCACAGTCGCGCACTAATCTGTATACCAACACTGATTTATTCATACTTAAAATTTAAATTAACACTGTTTTCAATAAAATCTACTTTTTGACCAATCACATCACATTGGTGCACAGATTAGTGCACAATTATGCTTGCAACTATACTTTTCCATAATGTACTTCTAGAAATCAAGGACTTCTTTCATGACAAAAGTAATAACAAGGCATAGGTCGGCCAATACGAGATTTTGACAAAATCAGTTTTCTTTGCCGACAATAACTGGCACCAAGGGGCAAAAATTGCATCCTCACCCGCATGATACATAGTCCCATTTGTGTGACCATGTTACTGGCGATTAGTTAAAACATGAGGTTAATTCTGCTGAGTTAATCTTGAAACAGAAAGGATTATAGTGTAAAATGATTTTCATATGATCCCAGTGTCCCTCTTGGCTGCTAGTAAGGAGATGAAACAGAATGACTTATCAAGGCTCAACATTATACAATTTTACTCGACTCAATTCATGGAAACTGGTTGGTAAAACTGAAGAAACTCAGTGAGTCAATTGAGTTTACTTCATAGTCAATTCAAACCCCGGGCTGGCTCAGGTCCAATAACTAAGGTTGCATGGAATGTTGCATTTCCAAAGTATGTCATTCAGAAACCATCTGTGATTCTGTATTGTATACTGGAAGGATTTCCTTGAAAATGCGTTGATCTTAATTATGCCATTCAAGCATTTATCTATGCCCCTTGAAAGGTAGAGACTCTGAGTATGACATATGGTGCATTTTAAGATACAAACCATTTACCTTGTCAAAATATGTTGCAGGGGGAGGTATCTCCTGCTCCCATGACAGGTTCAGTAATGAAAGCAGCAAACTGAAATGAGCAACCATATAAATTCAGCAACAAAAGACAATCATTACAGTGGTAGAATCATTTCCTCAAAAAGTTTAATGATTTTAAATAAGTTAGTTATTGTCTCTGGTCCTTATTTGAGGATAAGATTCTCCAAATTATTAGCTAATCTGGTTGAGAAGTCCTCCTCTGTTTCACCTGGAATATGCATTCATTTTCCCAATTTAAATGATATCCAAAAATGATAACAAGAAAATCTTAGGCATCACACGTGGTGATATCCAAACGTGACAGCAGCCATGTTTACAGCATTTCACCTTGTAATTATACCTTTGTAAAGAGATAGAAAGTTATATAAATACATATGATCACATCCTGTTTTAAGGTGTGGTGAGATTTCTCCATTACTCTATTTTCTTCAAATTTCTTTTTGGTATCAGAGCAATACAATGTCTTCCGCTTCGCTAAACGTTACCAACTTCGTTACTCTCAGGCTCAAACCTAAAAATTACCCACTCTGGCGTGAGCAGGTCCTTGCACTTGCTGAAAGCCAAGAGCTTACATACTTCCTCATAGGTGAAAGTCAATGTCCAGTTGCTGTACTTCCAGCAATCGATGGTTCTCATCCTGTCACCAATCCTGAATACAAAAAATGGAAAATAGCAGATCGTTTGCTTCGAGGTTGGATCATTGGAACTTTAGCAGAAGAGGCACTCAGTCATGTCATTGGTCTTGATACCTCAGCACAAGTTTGGGCAGCTCTCAAGGAAACCTATGCCCAATCCTCTTAAGAGAGACAATTTCAGCTCAATCAACAACTCACTAATATGAAGAAAACTCCTGAAGTTTCCCTCAATGACTATCTTCGTAAATTCAAGGAGGTATGTGATAACCTTGCTGCTATTGGACACATTGTTAGTGACAAAAACAAGGTTTTTTCATTGCTTACAGGTCTTGGTGCACGGTATGAACCTTTCACTACCTCCATGCTCAAACCACCAATGCCCTCTTACAATGAAGTAGTTCCTCTACTTCAAAGTTATGAGACTCGTCTCAACCTACACACACCAGATTCCTCTCTACATACTGCTTTCTATGCAGAGAAAAATGATGGAAAACCAGCCCATAAAAATTCCAAACCATCAAATCATTTTATATCCAAAGGTAGAGGATATTCCCCTGCTAATAATCAAAACAAAAATTTCAACAAAGGATCCTCCTCTTCACCATTTTCTCGTGCGAGCAACCGTGATATCACATGCCAAATATGTGGAAAGAAGGGCCATCCTGCCATTCGATGTTGACATCGGTTTAATCACTTGGTGCAACCAGATGATCTCCCTCAAGCTTTCACGGCTCTGCAAATTGATCCTGAGGCACATCATGAGGAATGGACTTCAGATACTGGTGCTTCTGCACATTGACCTCTCATGAAGGTAACCTACATCATCTTCGCCCTTATAATGGCCTTGATCATTTTAGGTAACCTACATAACCTACATAACCCACAAGCTTTTCTTCTTGTATTTTACATTTACTGACAAATTTGTATTATACATTTTTAATGATATCTTGCTAGAGAGTGACATCTATATCTTTGTTATTACGGACTTTGAGAATATTGGAACTTGAGATATGATTTATTTATTTAATTACTCTCCCCACAACTCCATGTCAGATGCTTCCTTAAACAAAGCAAACCTGAGTATCATTGGCTTCTGATCCACTGTTTACAAAGGAGGCTTTTGCCATTTTTGTTGCCGTAAAAGTTTCTAAAAGTTCCTTTGCCAGATCCTGTAAAATGGAAGAATAATGAAGCATCATAGGCAATAAAATAAAAGTGCCTCACTTATTATAAAGCATGCAGCAGTAATGGTTAATTTGTAAGCAGAAACTTGGTAGTGAAGCAATATGTTTCTAAATGATAGAAAACCAAGTAGAATAACATATATATATATATATATATATATATAAATATATAAAGAACACGGAGTCACAGAATAAATGAAATTGAAATCCAAGATATATTAGTAAAACTAGAAATTTGAGAGAATATAAAAATACCAAGGAAGGTTTTGTAGTACGATTCCAAAAGGAATGGTAGAATGGCAACTTATTCAACCGTTCAGTTGCAGCAGCAATGGTCGAGGTTCACTTCCCCCTGCAAATATTCAACATTGCAAATCAAAATACTTCTTGTAAAGTACTTAGATGGAATTAAGGTATACCAGGGAGAAGAGTGAATGCCCTGGCATAAGAATCAGAGGGTCACGGGCATGGGATATGTTTCAAGATACCTTCCTAACATGATTTACTGAACTTACAGTGGAAGACCAAGGAATTTTTCCTTTTTGAAATGGATTAGGGGAGTGAAATTCCCAATGTACCCCTGTAAAACCACGAAATTGTCTACCAATTTCCTTGAACAAATTAGTTAGATCTCAATTATAAAGATTATGAAATGAATCAAATACTTTAAAATAAATAATCAAACTTGCAAGACACAACGATTGGTTACGAAGGGAAACTCTTTAAAGAACTCTTTAAAGGTAAAACCCTACGGGGCAGCCAAACCCAGGAAAGTCAATCTCATTATTTGAAGAACAATTACAAGTAATAATCAATTACAAAATCTTTGCAATTCGACTCTCTTACTTGCCTAGACAAACGACCCGTTTGTCTTCTACCACAGTAGCAGCCAGAACCTCTGGCGATCTTCAAATGTTGACCTCCCTTCTGGAACTCCAAAGGCTGACACTCAATCGATGTTGCTTCCCACTCAAAGCACGATCACACTCAAGAAGATATGAAAAATCCCATGAAAATTCTCAAGTGAATTTTCTCTCATAAACACACAGAATATCCTCTGTAAAATTCGTGGCTTGAAGTCCTTAAAAAGATGCAAAACCGAGTCCCCTTTAAATAGAAGATCTGAAAAGAATTCTAGTTGCAGTAGGACTCTGCTGACGGTTAGCAACAGACGCGAAAACGCGTCCCGACGGACTGCTAACACTTCGGGATAACTTCTTCTGATATAGACTGAATTCTGTTCTGATTTCTTCTAGATAAGTGTACTGCTAACAGAACTCGATTTTGACTTCAGGAACTTATCTAAACAACTCCTAATATTTCTAGATAGACTCAACATTGTTTAGACATAAATTAATAATTATTTTTACATTCATCCAACAATAATAAATAATATGATAAGATAAGCCTTATCATTTACTCATCTAATCCTAGCCAATTTTTTGCCTTTACAATCTCCCCCTTTGGCGGATTGATGACGAAACCAGTTTGATGAATGTAGATTTCCTGAAAATATGTCAACTATCAAATCACAAAAAAGTATAGAATATTATAAAGAGTTGTGATTTAATAAAACCAGAATGGTCAGTTAGCTTAATCAAAATACATGCCCAATTGTATCTGCATTACAGTCCCAAAAAAAAACATGATAAGTTTTTCAAATGTACTCCCCCTTAGATGCTGCTGCTCCCCAAATGTACTCCCCCTCAAACTTTTTCTCCCCCTTTTTGTCAACAATCAGCCATGAAGATCTATACTTCCTCGTCAGAATCTGCTACGCTGGCCATAATTTGTTGGACATCCAAGGACAGTTGAACTAGTCGATCGTTTGCTTGTACACAATCAGAGCGTACTGCAGCCAATTGTTGCTCCAACTTGGACTGACTGGCCTCCCACTTGGCTGTGAAGCTATCCATCTTCTGAGATATCAAGGTGAGTTGCTCAAGTAGTTGTGAGGTGGGGATGGATGGTTCAGGTGGAGAGGATGCTGACTCAGTAGTAAGGGGGCGCTTCTTGGTGATGACAGCTGCTGATTTAACCACGGTTAAGGCAGAAATAGGCCCTGGCAGCTTCATGGTGGGTTCATTCGCTCGAAGGGGCACTTTTGCAATCATGGCCAATTTTGTAATTAGACTTCCAAAGGGGAGATTTAACTCTTTTTCCACATGTGAGCGATGAATAATATCAATGACATGTCGTGGAAAATCAATAGACACACCAGTAGCAAGAGCATACATAAAATAAGCTCTTTCTAGAGAAATTTCAGTGTGACGACTAATGGGCCAGAGATTGGTCAAGACAATTTTGGCCAGAAGCCGATATTGAGGAAGCATATTGTGAAGGGGCAGTCTGTGTGTCTTGGCAGTCCATTTGGGGCCAGTGACACCAACAAATAGATTGCGCATTGCAGTCTTGGTTGGGGCTCCCATGCCCTTATATGGATATAGAGGGGATTCAACCTCAGGAAGAGTAAATAGATTGCGGAGAATAGCAGGAGATACCTCAATCTGAATCCCACGAATAGTAGAGATGATGCTATGATCATCTAAATTGAAGTGGGCTATATTTGAATAAAATTCCCGGACCACCTCAACACAAGGTGTAGGAAGGGCATGAGTGAGCTTCTCCCAACCTCTTTCAATGAATATTTGGCGGATAATTTGGAAGTCATCCGAAGGAAAGTCATGGATGCTTACCTCCCGCTCACCCAAGACGGGTCTCTTGGAAAAGGTATTTCTATAGGCATTTTCGGCTTCAATGGAGGTGAAGCGATCAGTAGGTGCTTCTGTGGGCACAGGCACCGATGGTGATGGAGATGGAGGAGGGGCAGAAGTGTCGCCTAATTGCATGGATTCAAGTGATGGGACATCCTCACTTGAAGAGTGCTCGGATGGCACCGGAGTAGTGAACTTTTTGCGTTTTGCCATTTCTTTGAATCTCATCTGAAATAGTACAAGAATCAAGTTTAGAAAGATAATTCTCAAACCTTATAGAGGATAAGAATAGATAAAACAAAAATGTGATATTAAAAGGTGGGTTGGTGTTTTTTTTTTTTTTATAAGCTTGAACGTTGAGAACAACCCAAACACAATATGTGCAGAAAACCTTACTATGGATAGATAAGAAAGAGCCATCCTAACAAGTGACCAAAACAAAAGAGAGGTGAGTCAGGAAAAAACACAAACACTTGGTGTGCACCCGTGGGAAAAAAAAAAAAGAGAATCCGTGTGTAATAGAGATTTTTCCTCAATACATGCATAGAATGAGAAGAATCAATACACACAACCTAATTCCGAGTAGTGTAGCTCAATCCAACAACCAAGATAAAAAAATAAAACCCTTCACAGAAACTGTAGATATCAACAAAAACCGAAACTTGAGAGAAGAAAAGAATAAAAAAAACAGAGGATCCAAAAATACTTACCTTGAAGATGGAAGGATGGAGAAATGTGAGTGGAAAGAGCACCGTGTATGGAGGATTAGGGGGAAGGAAGCAAGCTGCCGTGAAAATGGGTAAGGGGAGGCTTATGAGAATCGGGCTGAGTGTAGGAAACAAAGACCAAGAGGTATGCTTAAGTGTTTTAAAAGAAGACCCTCCCCGTGCACGTGCTAAACCAAAGAGTCCTATTAGGACTTCTACACTTAGGCATAAAAGACCCGATACATGTATGCAACATACTGGGAACACCTTTTTTTTATTTTTTTTATTTTAAAAAAACAGAACAAAGCAATGAGAAAAAAAAACAAACTATAAAAAAAAAATTTTTTTTTTTTTTTAGAAAAAGATTTGTTTTTTTTTTTTTGTTTTGGTTTTAAAAGGAACATGCCTAAAATCATCTTAGTTTGATCAAGTCAGAATATACCATAAAAAATTCAATAATCCTTAGCCCACTCATGTTTGTAACAGTCTCTTTGTGGATGTTCACTCCTCATAGAATCAGTAATGCCAAAGTTCAGGTGAGTGTGTGAGTGAGTATACTTATATCATAGCATGTTATGAGCTTTCCCCCCTTTTTTTGTTTATTGCTCTCTTTTGTGTTATATTTTTGATACCTTTGTTCAAAGAAAGGTAATATATTTTTTTTATAAAGATGCTCACTAGAGTTTGTTTCTTGACCTTAAAAGTCAAACTTTATGCTAGGGCCTAGATACATATGCATCTCCTCCAAACACTAGTTTGTACACCACCTTTGTTCATGTTGGTTGCTCATCTTTTTCCACAATGATTGGAGCAACGATTTTTTCTGTAAGAACTCAAGGTGATAGATCCGTGTAGGGTGTTTGTCTTTTTCCGCAATGAAAAAACACCGACTTTTTCTATATGGATCACTCTTTGTGTTTGGCAAGAAGAGAGCTCTTTAAAGAAGTACTAGGTTCAACTAGTATTAGTCAATTCAAGGCATGAACTCCCTCTTGATGAGCATCCTTTTTTTTTTTAAAAAAAAAAATAGAATGCTTACATATAGGTTCCTCACAGTGCATAAAGATGAACTTTGCCAAAAAAGACCTATAGGGTTAGTACACTTAAAGAGAGCTGCACAAAGAGGAGTAATACATAAGATCAGAAAATTTTTTGAAAGCAATTCCATACATGCTCAACCTGTGATGTAATAAACATGTACCTTAAAGAAAATACATAACCCAGTTTTTTTTTTTATAAGATATATTTTTTTAAAACAGGGAAAAAAAACTGAAACATTTATGCTTTTAAAGAAAGGGAAAAAAAAAAAAAACCTGGAAGAAAAGATCCTAAACTAGTAGGATAGAAAACTCTCACTTGGGATCACATATGCCAATGGCTTTTCGTAAAAACTCAAATCTAAGTCCATCCAAAGGTTTAGTAAACAAGTCAGCCAGTTGATGTTCAGTAGGCACATGTTCCATGAATATAATTTTAAACTCAACCAAGTCTCTTATAAAATGATGTCGAATATCAATGTGCTTGGTCCGAGAATGCTGGACAGGATTTTTGGAAATACTTATAGCACTAGAATTATCACAATATATTGTCATAGTGTCTTGAGAAAAACCATAATCATCAAGCATTTTTTTCATCCATAATAGCTTAGTACAACAACTCCCTGTAGCTATGTATTCAGCTTCAGCAGTGGATAAAGAAATAGAATTTTGCTTTTTACTCATCCAAGCTACAAGATTTCCACCTATATAAAAACATCCACCTGTAGTACTCTTCCTATCATCAGCATTCCCAGCCCAATCAGCATCCGAATAGCCAACAAGTGTAAGATTAGTGTCTTTTGAGTACCATATCCCATAATCAACAGTGGCATTAAGATATTTTATGATTCTTTTTACTGCAGTAAGATGGGATTCTTTAGGATTAGCTTGAAATCTAGCACATACACCAACACTGAAAGCTATATCAGGTCTACTTGCTGTAATATATAAAAGACTTCCTATCATGCTTCTATAGAGAGTGGGATCAATATTTTTACCTGTGGAGTCATTGCTGATTTTCACTGAAGTGCTCATGGGAGTCCGAGCATTGCTTTTTCCTTCCATTCCAAACTTTTTTACAAGATCTCTTGCATATTTAGATTGTGAAATAAATATTCCTTCTTTACATTGTTTTACTTGAATACCCAAGAAGAAATTTAACTCACCAATCATACTCATCTCAAATTCAGATTTCATTTCATTTGCAAAGTTATAAGCAAGAGATTCAAGTGTTGCTCCAAAAACAATATCATCAACATATATTTGAGCAATTAAGAGTTGTTTACCTGATCTTCTTATGAATAAGGTCCTATCAGCTTGTCCTCTAACAAAATCATGATCAAGTAAGTAGGCAGTTAATCTTTCATACCAAGCTCGAGGTGCTTGTTTCAGTCCATACAGCGCCTTCTTCAACCTGTAGACATATTCAGGGTAGAGATGGTTAACAAATCCTTTTGGTTGGTTGACATATACCTCTTCTTGTAACACTCCATTTAGGAAGGCACTCTTGACATCCATTTGATATAATTTGAAGTCTAGATGACAGGCAAGTGCTAGTAGAATGCGAACAGATTCTAACCGGGCCACAGGAGCAAATGTTTCATCAAAATCAATCCCTTCTACTTGTGTGTAACCTTGTGCAACCAGCCTTGCTTTATTTCTCACAATAGTACCATGCTCATCGGATTTGTTCTTAAAGATCCACTTAGTCCCAATTATGTTAGAATTTTTTGGTTTATGAACTAACTCCCATACATCATTTCTAGTAAATTGATGGAGTTCTTCATGCATGGCGTTGACCCAACTTTCATCATTTAGTGCTTCTTCGACTTTCTTGGGTTCAACCTGTGACAAATAACACACAAAAGAAACCTGATTTAATACTCTTCTTCTAAGTCTCATACCTCCTTCTAGCTCACCGAGAATGTTTTCTTTAGGATGATTTTGAGTTATTCTTGAAGAAGGTTCTTTGATTTGTGGATTTTGTGGTGTTTCCTCTATATTATCTTCCTCATTTTGCACTTGTAAGTCTTCTCCACTGGTCTGCCCCAGTTCCTTCATATTCTCAAGCTCCTTCATGGTAGTTTCTGCTGAAATGTCATCCACAACTACGTTAATTGATTCCATAACAGTTTGTGTACGTAAGTTGTAAACTCTATAAGCCTTACTATTTGAGGAATAGCCAAGAAACAATCCCTCATCACTTTTGCTTTCAAATTTATGATTGTTTTCTCTGTCTTTTAGAATATAACACTTGCTACCAAAAATTCTGAAATACTTTACCGTAGGCCTTTTATTTTTCCACAAACCGTAAGGTGTTTGATTGGTGCCGGGTCTTAGAACCACTCGATTCAAGATATGATTTGCTGTATTCACAGCTTCTCCCCAAAAATATAAAGCCATCTTCTTGTTGCTTAACATTGTTCGTGCCATTTCTTGGATTGCTCTATTTTTCCTTTCCACCACTCCATTTTGTTGTGGAGTGATAGGTGCAGAAAATTCTTAGTGTATTCCCTGTTCATCACAAAAAGAAGTAAAATTAGTATTCTCAAATTCTCGACCATGATCACTGCGTATTCTAGAGATAGAAACTTCCTTCTCTATTTGTAGTTTCTTGAACAACTTTTTGGCAAGATCAAAAGCTTCAGATTTTTCTCTTAAGAGCATTATCCATGTGAACCTTGAAAAATCATCTACAATCACCATGATATACTTCTTTCCTCCAAGACTCTCAGTTTGTGTAGGACCCATCAAATCCATATGCAATAGCTCAAGAGGCCGAGAGGTAAGAATATAAGAAATCTTTTTGTGTTGGGCTCTAGTTTGCTTTCCTTCTTGGCATGCTCCACATACTATTTTCTTCACTTTTATTACCTTGGGCAGTCCATCAATAATTTTTCTTTTTGAGATTTTTGACAAATTTTTAAAATTGATATGCCCAAGGCGTTGATGCCATAATTCAGCTTCATCAAGTGTGACTCTATGACATTTCTCCAATGGTTTTGGAGAAATTCCATAACAATTGTCTGTAGTTCTAGTACCTTTTAAAACCCATTCTCCACCTTTATCATATAGGTTGCACGCATCCTTTGAAAACTGCACAGAAAGATCATTGTCACAAAACTGACTAATGCTAAGTAAATTAGCTTTCAAACCATTAACAAATAAAACATCATGCAACACAGGTAGTCCTGGTATTTCAATACTCCCTTTCCCTTCTATGACAGCCTTGCTCCCATCTCCAAAAGTCACGGTGCCTCCATGAGATGCTTCAATTTTTTTAAATAAGTTTTTGTCTCCAGACATGTGCCTAGAACAGCCGCTGTCCAGGTACCACAGACAATCTTCCTTTGATTTCAGTGCTGTGTGAGCAACAAGACATACTGCATCTTTCTTTCTCACCCATTTTGTCTTGAGTATTGACTTGTGTTTTTCTTTGTTTTGAAGGCAAATATCTGGTAGTTCCCCAAGCTTAAGATTTATGAGACTGATTTGTTGACTTATGTCATCAACTTGAGTCTGTAGGCTCTTCTCTTTTCTTTTTCCTTCAGATTTCTACACTTGATTCAAGTTAAAACAATGTGGTCTTATATGACCTATTATTCCACACTTATGACATGTAGGGACAAATTTATCATGCAGATTTTTTGAATAAACTGGCTTAAGTTCAGCATGATTTTGAAAACTCTTACCTTGACTTCCTTTAACAAAAACAATACCTTTGGAGGTTGTAGCAGTGGATGATGAGGCAGATTTTTCTTTTCCTTTAGAAGTCGTGTATCCTAGACCAGTTCTGTCACTATTCATTTTTTGAAGACTCAACATTTCTTCTAATTTTTGTGTTGCTGTTTTTTCTTCAACCTTTTTCAATTCCTTTTCTAGTGCAGTATTTTGATTTTCTAACCTGGCTATTTCATTCTCAGAGACTTTTAAAGCTTCAGACAGGTTGTTTTTCTCACTTTCCATATCAGTGAACTTTTTATACAACTTCTTGTTGAGTTTCTTTAATTTAATCACTTCTTCACACACATCATTGTAAGCCTCCTGTAAACTTAGTTCTTGATCAGCCTCAACAACTGATACATTTGAATCACTGTATTCACAACTACTTTCAGATTTTGTCAGTGTAATATCAGGAAAATCATTCACAATAGTAGAGGAAGCCATAAAAGATTTTTCATCATCAGAGGATGAATTTTCAGAATCTGAACTATCACTAAGTGTGACATTCAATGCTTTCCCTTTGTTTTTCTTGAAGTTTGGACATTCAACTCTTATATGACCATACCCAGAACATTCATGACACTGAACTTTATCTTTTTTCTCAGTTTTTTCTTTTTTCCAATTTTCAGTTTCATTTTTCTTAGCAAAAATATTTTTTCTTTGTTTTTGTTTACCACTTTCTTTATTAAACATGAACTTTCTGAATTTTCTAGCAAGTAAAGCAATCTCTTCATCATTCAGACTTTCTTCATCAGAAATATTTTTATAGTTTTCTTCTATAGTCTTTAAAGCAATGGACTTACCTTTTCTTGTTTGAGGAAGTGAAAATTCATATGTTTGCAAAGAACCCACCAGTTCTTCTACCTTTATTGCATCCAGATCTTTACTTTCTTCAACTTTGGGTCGAAATCTTTCAGGTAAAGACCTTAGAATCTTTCTTACAACTCTTGAATCTTCCACCTTTTCTCCAAGATTGAACCTGGAATTCACAATATCATTTAGTTTAGAATAAAAATCATCAAAACTTTCCTCTTCCAGCATTTTAATCTCCTCAAATTTGGAAGTTAGCATTTGTAATTTTGAGTTCTTCACAATTTTTGTTCCTTCATGTGTAACCTCCAGGATATCTCATGCCTCTTTAGCAATCTCACACATGGAGATTCTCTTAAATTCTTCTGGAGATACAGCCATGAATATAGCATTCAGCCCCTTGCTATTCCAATTACAGTTGGTGATTTCTTCTTTCGTCCAATCATCAATATTTGTTTCTGATCTGGTCCAACCTCGTACAATCGCGTTCCACACTCGTTCATCTAATGATTTGAGAAAGGCTCGCATGCGTACTTTCCAATATGCATAATTTTCACCATTGAAGTGCGGTGGGGCAGTCAATGATGACATATTGCAGGGGCACGGATCACACTCGAAAGAGTGAACCACGCTCTGATGCCAATTGAAATTCCCAATGTACCCCTGTAAAACCACGAAATTGTCTACCAATTTCCTTGAACAAATTAGTTAGATCTCAATTATAAAGATTATGAAATGAATCAAATACTTTAAAATAAATAATCAAACTTGCAAGACACAACGATTGGTTACGAAGGGAAACCCTTTAAAGAACTCTTTAAAGGTAAAACCCTACGGGGCAGCCAAACCCAGGAAAGTCAATCTCATTATTTGAAGAACAATTACAAGTAATAATCAATTACAAAATCTTTGCAATTCGACTCTCTTACTTGCCTAGACAAACGACCCGTTTGTCTTCTACCACAGTAGCAGCCAGAACCTCTGGCGATCTTCAAATGTTGACCTCCCTTCTGGAACTCCAAAGGCTGACACTCAATCGATGTTGCTTCCCACTCAAAGCACGATCACACTCAAGAAGATATGAAAAATCCCATGAAAATTCTCAAGTGAATTTTCTCTCATAAACACACAGAATATCCTCTGTAAAATTCGTGGCTTGAAGTCCTTAAAAAGATACAAAACCGAGTCCCCTTTAAATAGAAGATCTGAAAAGAATTCTAGTTGCAGTAGGACTCTGCTGACGGTTAGCAACAGACGCGAAAACGCGTCCCGACGGACTGCTAACACTTCGGGATAACTTCTTCTGATATAGACTGAATTCTGTTCTGATTTCTTCTAGATAAGTGTACTGCTAACAGAACTCGATTTTGACTTCAGGAACTTATCTAAACAACTCCTAATATTTCTAAATAGACTCAACATTGTTTAGACATAAATTAATAATTATTTTTACATTCATCCAACAATAATAAATAATATGATAAGATAAGTCTTATCATTTACTCATCTAATCCTAGCCAATTTTTTGCCTTTACAGGGAGGACATCATAAAGTAGCAGCAAAATGGGCCACAAGAGCTATCACTTAATTTCTCCAACTTATACAACAATATATGTACAGCCTAATCTGGTTAAGCAATTTAAGGATTAATATC
Source organism: Carya illinoinensis (assembly GCF_018687715.1). NCBI lineage: Eukaryota > Viridiplantae > Streptophyta > Magnoliopsida > Fagales > Juglandaceae > Carya > Carya illinoinensis. The sequence goes on along the minus strand of NC_056755.1, from coordinate 7,430,901 downwards.
AATCCAATGTTTCATCTATTTACCTCATTGTATACCAAAATTACTTCCAAATATATATGCTTAGGGAAAACCATCCCTTCCCCCCTTCCCCAACTCTATTGAGGTTAATAATATTAAGATATGAGTTGTAAGAAACTGGAATAAGCTCATTCTAACTATAGGCGCAAGCATGCAGGATATAAGGACGAAAGGAGCTTGAGTACTAATACAAACCAGTATAGTTGCCTAGTGTGGTAAGAAACAAACAAATTTAGTTTACTTGAAGTACCTAGTGATACTGTTTTATTCTTTAGTCAACCTTCATCACAATCAAATTAAAGTCTAGTCTATAAATCCTTGTCAACTAATTAAGATGGCCACATTTTTCCCGGTCCAAAATTATAGCCCTTGTTTCCTCCCTTTGTAACATATACTTCACTGCTGCCACTATTATTTTAGGCCTCATATCTTCGACTTTTGACTCTATCAGTTTGAATTAAATAACCATTTTTCACTCGTACACTACGACCAATCACCATCATACACAGACGAACCATCTTAAGCAACTATCCCTCATTTTCCTCAAGAAGAGCTACCCCTACCCATGAACAGATCACTTTGTTCCCTTTCTCATCTTTCTTGACATGATGGCTAGTCCAGTTAACATTTCATTAGTCATTTCATCTTTGTTTTATATATATATATATATATATATATATATATATCCTTTCGACACAATTACATTCTATACCATTGAGCATGGCCAGTCATATAGCTTTCCAAAAAAAATTATGTTCAACTTCATACTCCCAGTGCATTTCACCACTTAACATAAACCCTAGTCTTATCATGTTCCCATACTGCAGTTTATGATGCTTTTTCCAGATGTGTATGTCGAATGGGTTTTCCCTCTTGTTCTTTAGAACAAGTCTATGGCAGTGTGTTAGTTGCAGTATGTTAAGACATATGGTAGCTTTCTTTTTCAATAGGACTGGTATATAAAGGATTTCACAAAGGGCCATAATAGTTTGGATCCTAACGTTATGAGGTTATTTGCACTAACTCATGAGCACACTTCCTACTAGGTGGATGATCATTATAAGTGGCTAAGGCCATAATAGTTTGGATCCTAACGTTATGAGGTTATTTGCACTAACTCATGAGCACACTTCCTACTAGGTGGATGATCATTATAAGTGGCTAAGTGTACATTGGTTGATGCCTGGATGGACCTGGATGTATGTGTGACGATGTGTTATACTGGATGAAGGTTCAGGGATAGTGAATCTGGAAGCATGTTAGAGATGACTATGTTTCATCACACTTGAAGTTTTTTGTTGGGATACAATTCAACATGAATTGTTTTATGGTATTGCTGATAAACTGTGAAGCCTGACACTGCCGTGCGTGTTCAAAGTCATTTGATGCTATCTCACCTAGCCCTGCCAAGCCATGTCTCGTTGCTGCCTATGTGACGCCCCCAAATTCCGTTTGGGATCGGACGGACATTTGAAGCGTCGAGACATGCAACACAAGGTTACCTGCCCCCGTTCATGACATATAAGATGCAATATTCCTAACATGCATATAACAATATGCAATATTCGCAGCGGATAAATTTTTTGTCTTTAGCAATACTATGCACCAAATTGAAAATATCCCAAATGCTTAAAACATACTTCATACATAAAAATCCATTGAACAACTAAGATCACAACACTAGTCCAAAATGGTTATGATCCAAAAAGTAGTAGAGATGCAACTCAATCGTACAAGTAGTAATTTACGTTAATTACTATATCAACATTTATGTCGCACCGTCACTTAGTCAACTGTGTCTAGTTGATCAGCTCCTGATTCTCCTTCAGGTCCTGTAACAAGATCTACCATTCAGGGGGAATGGTAGTTGGGACTACCAAAGTGAGATTTGATTACAAATCTCAGTAAGTTAACAAAAAACTTCCACACAAGCTAATGATGCATGGATGTCAGTAAAAGCATAAATGTATAATCAAATTCATAAGAAATTAAAGCATAACTTGGAGTACAACATAGCATAATTGACATAACTTAAATTGAAACATGAACTGAACTTGACTTGCAACTTGACTTAGCATGAACTTGCTCTGAAACTTGAATTAACATGAAAATACATACTCCACAGTTGTTGTGGCCCCATGTATTCTACACAAACTTGACTTAACATGAAAAATACATACTCCACAGTTGTTGTGGCCCCATGTATTTTATACAAACTTGACTTAACATGAAAAATACATACTCCACAGTTGTTGTGGCCCCATGTATTCTATGTGTAAATACATACTCCACAGTTGTTGTGGCCCCATGCATTCTACACATCACAATGCAGTTAAATACATACTCCACAGTTGTTGTGGCCCCATGTATTCTACATAAACTTGACTTAACATTAAAAATACATACTCCACAGTTGTTGTGGCCCCATGTATTCTATGTGTAAATACATACTCCACAGTTGTTGTGGCCCCATGTATTCTACACATCATAATGTACTCAAGATGAAATGTGACTGGAATACGAAAGGACTGAAGTCCTGACGTAACATAACGTGACTTGAACATAACTTAGAATACATGACCAACTTGAGATAGAAACATTTCGTAACATGGCATAACATATAATAGACAACATATTTAACATGACATACTTGCAACAGTGAATATTACATGACTTGACTTACATGTAATGGATGACATACTTAGCATGACGTACTTGTAATGTACAGTAATATATAACAGAATATATTATGTAACAGATAAAAATTGATGACAGAATAAATTCTGTATAATAGACAATTACATGATAACTTGACATGGCATGACACATATGATAACGTACATACATACACTGTAGTTCTTTTACTTAGCACACATACACAGTAGACTGCTAGTAAGTTAAAAGCTAACTTACCTCGATCTCCGCGTTTCTTATAAAACCTCAAGCGCGATCACGAGGAACTGTAATTAGTGATTCTAAAAGTTAGTACTAAATCACTAATAATTTGAAATATGGAAAAATACTAACTTAAAGAGTAAAATTTCCATTTTACTTTCTATATGTAGGAAAATGACCGTTTTACCCATAACTTAAGGATTTTGCATACTAACTCCAAAAGTCACCAAAATTTACATGCCTCATGTAAATTTTATCCTCAACTCAAATATCAATTTAGAAAAATTTAAAACTAATCACAACTATTAAAACTCCATAGGGCCGAAATTCTCATATGCTATTTCTATTGATTTTTGTTTCCAACTTGTTTTGATCAACCTTTTGATCTATGACTTATAAATATGTGATCTTCAAACCAAACCATCACATGGTTTAAAAAGATGTCCTAAAACATATATAAGCTTCTAATTCAAGATCACATGGTTAAAAATTAACCAAAACATAAATTTAGCCAAGAACATCCACACTTTGGCTTATCTGAATATCTCTTTACATAAAATTTCATATCTTTGAAACTAACATCAAATATCTTCAAAATAATAATATAACATGTATATAAGATGCTTAGGATCCTCCAATAAAATTATCAAAGTCATTAGAATAAGTTTAGACCACCAAAGAGTTAAACTTTCTCAAAATAGAAACTGTTTTTCTTCTTCCAGTTTCTAAGTTTCTAAATCTAAGCAAATATTTCATCAAAACCTTCAATCATGCAAAAATCCTCAACCAATAGTCATATATACATGTTAACAATACTCCATAAAAATTTCGGACCAATATCTATCCATTAGCTTGGTCAAAAACTCCAAACTATAACATATTCTCCAGTTTATCTCCCAGAATGACCTTTCTATAGTTTACACAATATTTGACTGACCAAATGATCTTCAAATGGGGCAAATAAGATATCCATGTAAACTAGACTAAAAAAGGAACAACTTATATGAAGGAGACTTTATGATAAAACACTTACAACAGCTTCGAAATGGGCATGCAAAAGAACTCCTAAAAGCTGTCCGAGAGAGAATGTTTGATATTCTTTTAAAGAAACGTGTAAATGAAGATAAGTTCGTGGGTGATGGCTGGAGATGCTTATGGAAGAGATAAGGGAGATGATAAGGCTGGAGTTGAGAGTTGAGTGTAGTTTTCTCCTACCCAAAATATCTATAAAATATTATCTCAAAATATTCTATCCAATAATATCTATAAAAATCAGCTCAATATATTTTCCAAATGTGGAGTAGACTTGGAAGAGTAAGGTGGCTAAAATCTTTCTATGTGTATTTTAAATCTCTATTCTTAAGATATTTTCCAAATGTGTATTTTGCTTAGGTGTCATGATCTCACACCTTGATTTCCTTCACAATTCCATCTAATGGTTTCTCTTTGTGCCAAGTATCTAATACTATTCATTATGTGTGGTTAAGATCTTGCCAAGTGTCCAAATAAAATATCGCTATCCTAATTTGGACATTTCACACTATGATTTTGAAAACACTACGCTCAGTACATTTACCGAGGTTACTATTCACTCCAAAAATAAACGTAATAAACTTAGTACTGAAAAATTCTAAATATTCAATTAAGCCTAGTGGTGTAGACTATAATGTATTCTGACACTTTTAACTATCTCAAATAATTAAAATCGCATTTCTGGCACCATAGTGAGTGATAACACTAACTATGTTGACAGGCTAAAATTTATGCGATTAGTCGATTCGTGTAAACTTACAGAGTTTTCACGAGGTTCCTAAAGTCAATAGAAATTCCTTAATTGAATTTCTAGCGGGCTGTTACAGCCTATAAGTGTCATGCACCATTTTGGATTCAGTTGTAAATGTTAAAGTTGTATTACATTTAGAATTTGCTAAGACCTGATATTTAAGTTTGTAAATCTAAGATTTGAAATGTAATAGTTAAAAATTCTTGATCAATTCTTGGAAAACTGATCAATAATTTTTAACTGTTTATGAATGAATGTTGATCACATTGTTTTCATATGAAATTTTAATTATCTGGAGTTTGTTTAGGAATGAAGAATCTCATTTAAGATAGTTTAGTAGTATTACTTAATTATCACATGAGATCAATAATATAGGAATGTTTATATTCAAGGCAGGAGTTGACAATATTGCATAAATCCTTTGTAATTTTGTTATGGAGAAGAATATATAAGGTTTCTTAATGAACAATCAAAACATCCGTGAATGCAATTTGCAACCGTCTTCCACTCAAGGTGTGTTGACCATTGGACAATACATGATTTCAAAGTAATGTATGTATTTCCTCACCAAAAAAATGCGTATGATCATCACGGACAACAAGCCAGCAGTCAAATGTTTATACAGCGATTTTGGAAACTCGTTGCAAAAAGGCAGCCAATCCATGTTGTCTGATGATGTTCTAGGAGATCCAAAAAACCGCCGGAAATTTCTTTTAGCAGCGAACCACAAAGGTGCTGCAAATGTGTAGAAAAATTGTCGGGATTGATTCAATCACCGACGATTTATTTTGGCCAATGCAAAACAACTTATTAATTCTGGTGCCTTAAGGACTATTTGCAGCGACAACATAAACGCCGCAAAGGAAAATTTCCATCAGTTTGTGTGAGATGGTGGGGACGTTTTTTGTAGAGGTGTAAAATCTTGTTAACGGATCGTATTCATATCGTGTCAAAGCATATATATTATACTATATAGGTCAATCCTAACCCAACACGTTAAGTTTATCGTGTCAAAATTTCAAACCCTAACACGACCCATTAATATAACGGGTCGTGTCATGTCAACTCGTTTTAATCCATTAGCAAATATTATGAAATAAGTTAAGCTGATATAATATAACATGTTTCAAAATGTTTATGTAAATAGGTTAAATAAGACCGAAATTAATTCGTTTGACTTAAATAAATTTAGTATAATTTTATATAAATATTAAAATCACAATATCTATAAAAATTATAGAACTAACGACAAGTCTAAAATTACAATCTAAATAATACAAATATCAAAATTAAAATTCTAATAATTTTACTTTTAGGTATAAGGGTATAATTTTAATTTTAATTTTCTTAACGTGTCATAACGGGTTGACCCATTATCAACCCGTTAAAAAATCTTGTCTTAACGGATCAACCCGTTTTGACCCGAACCTGTTAAGATTAAAACCTAACCCGCTATTATCGTGTCGTGTTCCTGTTAGATTAGTGGATCGTGTAACATATTGTCACCCCTAATTTTTTGCAACTGCAGATAGCATTGTTTGCATCGACATCCACTTCAATGGGAAAAAACTTATTTTCAACGATACGAAGAAGTCACTTGGAAATAAAGGTTCTGTCCAATTTTTGGCATCCATTCTACGGCAAAGGAAAAATTTATGGAAAAAATAATTTTTGACGATTTTATAACTTATTGCGTTGGTTATCAAGCACCGAGAACGACAAGATTCCTTGAAGTGTTCGGGGCCACGACATGAGGAATATTGGAAAAGGTGTCCAAAAGACCATAGGAGAAAGCTCCGCCGATGTCTACATCCTCTTCTTTGTCGACCAACTCAAGTTGATTGATAAGGTTGACGAAATAACAAAATTTGGTGATTGGGCGGATTCGAGTTCTTGGGAAGGGAATTCGAAGTCGAGGGCCATGGCCAAATCAGTGAGATTTTGCTCCCATCAAATCGCCTAGATCATCCGAGTCAAGAGAACCTTATCACCTAGACCGTCTAGTTCACTTAGCATAATTAATGTTAGGAAAATGCTAGTATACTCTCTAAGTTTATCATCTCATTTTAACAACTCAGGTATTTATTAATATTTTTTTAAAATTCTTTAAGTAATGATTAAGAAAATAATTTTTAGTATATTGATATATTTATTTTCAACTTTTTAAATATGTTAAAAAGAAGAAAGAAAAAAAAGAAAAAAAAATTTGTATACTAGTGGGCACGCCACCAACACCTTTAATGTTATGTTTACTTTTAATTTAACTCATCTTCATAAGAATGTGGCTTCGTCGACCTATGAGAAGTAAGAAAACCCATGATTACAAATGTATTTGTACAACAATTGAGGTCAGGGTCTGCACACTCGTCATAATCGAATGGAATTTGTTAATATAAATATATATAAATATATATTTTAAAAAAATAAAAAATAAAAACATAGAAAAGAGAAACAAATCGAGATTCATCCAAAGCAACTATTGTAAACTAGTTTCTTTCTCTGGTGTGGAAAAAGCTTTGTTGTAATTGTCCTGCACGCGATCAAATTGAAATAGCTTTTCTAAGGGTAGGTATTACAAGTAAAATGAGACAAAATTTTCATCTTACTATCCAAATCTACCCTAAATTTTTCTGAAAAGTCAGTTCAAACATAATTTCTAGTCAGACAAGAGGAAAAAAGATCTCAAAATAACTAATGCTAAACTTATGTACCGTTTGGATAGTAAATTGAGTTGAGATGACTTAAAATAAAATGAAAGTTGAAAATTGAATAAAATATTGTTAGAATATTTTTTTAATTTTATTATTATTTTAGGATTTGAAAAAATTCAATTGTTTATTATATGTTATGTGGAAATTTGAGAATTTTGTAATGATGAGATAAGATACTTCTTGTATCTAAATCAACAATATTAATGATTCGAGAAAACTTTAAAATCTGGTTTGGTTACACATATGAGATGAAATGAAATAAAAAATTTGTTAATAGTTGTGAATAGTAGTAAAATAATTTGAATTAAGATGTTTTATAGGGTTTTGATAAAGAGTTTTGTTACTCATCATAATTCATCCCTGCACATCACAAACCACACATATTTTTAATTTTTTTAAATCTTTTTTGGTTTTAACTTCAAAAACTAATTGAAATCTTTTACTAATTATGTAACAACCCGCTAGAATTCAATTGTGAAATTTCTATTAACTTTAGGAACCTCGTGAAAACCCCATAAGTTTTCACGAATTCATTAATCGTATAAGTTTTTGTCTAACTATATAGTTAGTGTTATTATTTACTATGGTACCAGAAGTGTGTTTTTGATTATTGGAGATTGTTAGAAGTGTCAAAATGTATTATGGTTTGTGCCATTAGACTCGGAGGGTTATTTAAAGTCTTATGGCGCAATAACATTTTTTCATATTTTCGGACAAAACGTCTGTTCAAAACTGTAGATATTATTAGATAAAAAGAAATATCTTGAGGTAATTTTCATGAATATTATTGGGTAAAAATATTTTGAGTTGATTTTTATAGATATTATTAGATAAAAATATCTTAAGTTGATTTTTTGTAGATACTATTGGATAGAATATTATGAGATAATCTTTTATAGATATTTTGGGTAGGAGAAAACTACACTCAACTCTCAACTCCAGCCTCATCTCTTCCATATCTCATCCATAATTATCTCCAGCCACCTCTCCCCACGAAATTATCTTCATTTACACTTTCCATTGAAAGAATATCAAACACTCTCTCTCGGACAGCTTTTAGGAGGTATTTTGCACGCCAATTTCGAAGCTGTTGTAAGTGTTTTATCATAAAGTCTCCTTCATATAAGTTGTTTCTTTTTTAGTCTAGTTTACATGAATATCTTATTTGCCCCATTTGAAAATCATTTGATCAGTCAAATATTGTATAAACTATAAAAAGGTCATTCTGGGAGGTAAACTGGAGAATATGTTATAGTTTGGAGTTTTTGACCAAGCTAATGGATAGATATTGGTCTGAAATTTTTATGGAGTATTGTTAACATGTATATATGACTATTGGTTGAGGATTTTTGCATGATTAAAGGTTTTGATGAAAGATGTTCTTAGATTTAGAAACTTAGAAACTGGAAGAGGAAAAACAGTTTCTGTTTTGAGAAAGTTTAACTCTTTAGTGGTCTAAACCTATTCTAATGACTTTGATAATTTTATTGGAGGATCCTAAACATCTTATATACATGTTATATTATTATTTTGAAGATATTTGATGTTAGTTTCAAATATATGAAATTTTATGCAAAGAGATATTCAGATAAGCCAAAGTGTGGATATTCTTGGCTAAATTTATGTTTTGGTTAATTTCTAACCATGTGATCTTGAATTAGAAGCTTGTATATGTTTTAGGACATCTTTTTAAACCATGTAATGGTTTGTTTTGAAGATCATATATTTATAAGTCATAGATCAAGAGATTTATCAAAACTAGTTGAGGAAAAAGTTTCTGTTTTTGGACTAAATGTAAAACCAAAAACTCCAAATGTTATTTTGTGATTTTGGTGACTTTAGTTTGATGATTTAAAGCATGGTTGATGTTAGGATGATATTATGAATATGTTAGAAGTAAGATTTGATTTTTGAAATTCTTGGAGATGTTTTGATTTAAGGTCAAAACTTGTGATTCAAGTGCTTGGATCTTTTTACAAAAAAGTTTGGTGTTGATTATTAGTTTTTTCTAAATTGATGTTTTAAGTATGGTTTTGAACTTAGGATTGGAAGATGTTTGTTGCAAAATTTTGGTTTAAGCATGAGTTTTGAAGTTTGAAGGAATTGCAACAAAAATAAAGGGAAATGGCCTATGGATGTTTCGACCATAGTGTGTTCTTCATAGTTGTGTTTTGTTTTAAATTTTTCTGAGTTGATATTTAAGTTTAGGACAAAATTTACATGAGGAATGTAAATTTTAGAAACTTTTGGAGTTAGTATGCAAAATCCTTAAGCTATGGGTAAAACGGTCATTTTTTCACATGTAGAGAGTAAAATGAAAATTTTACTCTTTAAGTTAATATTTTCCATATTTCAAATATTTAGTGATTTAGTTCTAACTTTTAGAATCACTAATTACAGTTCCTCGTGGTCGCACTTGAAGTTTTATAAGAAACGCGGAGATCGAGGTAAGTTAGTTTTTAACTTACTAGCAGTCTACTGTGTATGTGTGCTAAGTAAAGGAACTACAATGTATGTATGTGTGTTATCATATATGTCATGCCATGCCAAGTTATCACGTAATTGTCTATTATACAGAATTTATTCTGTCGTCAATTTTTATCTGTTATATAATATATATTCTGTCATGTATTACTGTACCTTACAAGTACGTCATGCTAAGTATGCCATCTATTACATGTATGTCAAGTCATGTAATATTCACTGTTGCAAGTATGTCATGTTAAATATGTTGTCTATTATATGTTATGCAATGTTACGAAATATTTCTATCTCAAGTTGGTCATATATTTCAAGTTATATTCAAGTCACGTTATGTTATGTCAGGGTTTCAGTCATTTCGTATTCTAGTCATGTTTCATCTTGATTACTTATGTATGGGGTCACAGCAATTGTAACGCATACACTACGTGAGACACAACAATTGTGACACGTAGAATACATGGGGCCACAACAACTGTGGAGTATGTATTTAAGCAGTTAAAGAATAAGTTTCCGTAGAATACATGGGGCCACAACAACTGTGGAGTATGTATTTTTCATATTAAGTCAAGTTTGTGTAGAATACATGGGGCCACAACAACTGTGGAGTATGTATTTTTCATGTTAAGTCAAGTTTGTGTAGAATACATGGGGCCACAACAACTGTGGAGTATGTATTTACACGTAGAATACATGGGGCCACAACAACTGTGGAGTATGTATTTTTCATGTTAAGTCAAGTTTCAGATCAAGTTCATGTCAAGTCAAGTTCAGTTCATGTTTCAATTTAAGTTATGTCAATTATGCTATGTTGTACGCCAAGTTATGCTTTAATTACTTATGAATTTGATTATGCATTTATGCTTTTACTGTCATGCATGCATCATTAGCTTGTGTGGAAGTTTTTTGTTAACTTACTGAGATTTGTAATCAAATCTCACTTTGGTAGTCACAACTACCATTCCCCCCGAATGGTAGATCTTGTTACAGGACCTGAAGGAGAATCAGGAGCTGATCAACTAGACACAGTTGACTAAGCGATGGTGCGACATCAATGTTAATATAGTAGTTAACGTAAATTACTACTTGTACAATGGAGTTGCATCTTTAGTATTTTTTGGATCATAACCATTTTGGACTAGTGTTGTGATCTACTCAATGAGTCTTTATGTATGAAGTATGTTTTAAGCATTTGGGATATTTTCAATTTGGTGCATAGTATTGCTAAAGAAAAAAATTATCCGCTGCGAATATTGCATAATGTTATATGCATGTTAGGAACATTGCATCTTATATGCCATGAACGGGGGCAAGTAACCTTGTGTTGCATGTCTCGACGCTTCAAATGTCCGTCCGATCCCAAACGAAATTTGGGGGTGTCACAAATTATCCATATACTACACATTTGGTAAGTGAAATAAATAAATAAATAATTATATGTGATGCGAGGATGATGAGTATAATTTTTTTTGATAAATAAAATAGAAAAAGTTAAATAAAAATATTATAAAATTTAAATTTATTATAATATAATTTTTTAACATTTCTTTTGTTTGAGAATTTGAAAATTTTGATTTATTTTTTATATTTTGTTTGGAAATTTAAAAAAATTGTAATAATTAGATAATGATTATATAAAGAAGTTGAGAATTTAAAATTTAAAAGTATTTGTATTTAAATGGTATTTAAATGTTAAAATGAAATGAGATAGATTAAAACTAGCTAAGATATAGTTAATTACGATCATTACAAAATTTAGTTCTATCTAATAAAAATTATTAAGAAGTTTACCACTTCAATTTATTTTTAGTATACTTATAATTTGGGCTTATCGTGTTTGACCCAATTTATATATATATATATAATCCTTAAATAAAGAGAGGAGAGAAATTGCCTAGAGATAACAAGTCTATTAAATTTAAAAAAAAAAAATATGCAGTTACCAATTAACGAGATCCTCGTCTCAAATATATTTAGGTGGATTAATTATTTTGTTTCTTCTATTAATTATTTGTCACAATAAGTCAAATGAATCCACGGCCAATCCAATCCCACTGATCACCAATTGTATTGATTATGAAATGATGAGGAGATAATGAAAAAATAGATAATGAATAGATTTATTCAAATATTTTATATATATATAAGCAAAGACTTTCCACACATATATAAATATGTATATATATATATGTGATTATTGGCCAAAAGAAATTATAATTCATTCAACCTTTAATGGATGGGGGGCATGCGCGTGCTTTTGATACTTACAAATATAATAAAAATTTGTATATTAATTTACGTACTAATGCTGATTCCTTTTTGTTTAAAATTTAAATTAGTATTGTTTTTAACAAAATTTATTTTTTAACTAATTACATTAAATTGATATATATATTAATCTAAAATTATGCTTATAATTAAATTTTTTTCAAAGAAATAATAATAAACATGATCATGATGTCCAAACACTATCGCGCGCACCGGAGCATGAACAGCAAGAGGCTATCCTCTTTTTCTTGGCAGGCAATTGGGTATACTCTTGTTTAGGGGTGTAACCGGTCCGGTTTGGTCCGGTTTTAGACAAAATCTAGGACTGAACCGGTAGGCACCGGTTTTACATTTTTCAAAATCGATTACGCACCGATTACCCTCCTAAACCGGTATTCCGGTTTTACCGGTTTCCGGTCTGGTTCGATCCGGTTTTCCGGTTTTAATAAAATATATATTTATTATAAAAAAATCTGTTTATAAAAAAAAAAAAACTGCTATGTCAAAAAATTCTACTTAAAAAAAACTACTATATAAAAAGACTGCTATGCAAAAAAAAAAAAAGTGTTATGTAAAAAATTTATGCTATTAGTATAGCTTTGGTATGGCTTTATATAAATTATATGCTAATATATATAATTTATATTTATCTACTAATGTCTTATGTACTTATCAAAAAAAAATATAAAGAGTTTTAAGTGTATTAGGCCATTAAAATTTAGTAATAATATTTGAGTGATTTTCTTTCTTTTTAGGTTCTTACTTCTTATGAATCTATGATAAAATGTTATTAATAAATAATATATATTTATAATATTATATATTTAAAGCATATGATCAATTAAATTTTCATGTTTGAGATTAAACTTTTATTTTATAAATTAAAATAACACTATCTTATATATAATTATAATTTATATTATTATATATTATATATAAAAAATTATATATAATATAAAATATATAACATATAACATTAAATAAATAAAAAAATATACACATATTAAATAGTACCGGTCCGGTCTAAAAATGGCCGGAACCGAAACCGGACCGGTTTCGGACGGTTTTTCATTTTATGAAACCGGTTCCGGACCGGACCGGTTCAAAACCGACACAACCGGTCCGGTCCGGTTTACCAGTTAAAATTTACACCCCTACTCTTGTTGATGTTTTATAAATAAATAAAAAAATAGAAATAATTTTAGGTATCTTTTACGACGAGTCCTGCTATGTGTATGGATAAAAAAAGCCTTATTCTTTACGTGCTGACATGGTACGTAGTTTTTTTATTTATTTTAAAATACCTAAAATTAAAACTAAACCTCCAGCTACAAAATTAGGGTTGTAAAATGAATCAGTCTGTTCAATAGTCCGCTTGATACTCGTTCGGTTAAACTCGAATCGAACTCGACTAATGAAAAAAAAAATCTCATTCGTGAAAGCAGATACCGTTCGATTTGTAAATGACATATACCCGACAAAACTCGACTCGATTCGGTTAAGACTTGCTCGTTTATGCTCAACTCAACTCATTAGCTTGACTTGATTAAAACTCATTCATATATTGATAAATATATATATTCACATATGCATGTATATATGTATTAGCTAATAATATAAGCATACCACTTTTGTAATTAAATATATAATATGTATTCTAATTACTTATGTCTATATAGTGAATATACTTCATAGGTATATTTTATAATTTGTATAATAATTAGTCAATAAAATTTAATAATTTCATATACTAGTATATGAGAACCATATATGAAATTGATATATGCTATCATATTAAGTGTATGTATTAATAATATATGTAGGCATATAATATATTGTTATTTTGGATAAATATCAAATAGTTAGATATTAATTATTTATAAATTTTATAATTTAATAGAAGTTATATATGTTAGCTATATAAATTCAATATTAGTTCTTTTATTTATTTATTTAATTTATTAATTATTAAATCTTATTTAAAAAAAAATTCAAGCTCGACTCGAACTCGTTTGTGAGACGAGCTCAAGTTGAGAGTTTAGCTTATCGAGTCGAGCTCGAACAAATAATTAAAAAAAAATCTCAAACTTGAGTATTTTGAGTCGAGCCAAACTCGGCAAGTCAAAAACCGGTTCAGCTCGGCTCGATTACAACCCTATACAAAACAAAAGCTTGGTTGTCAACCCGTCAATTTCGCCTGTTTCGTTTGAAATTGAAGTTTCTCTCTTTTCTCTAAAATTGTCATCTAAAATTATTGTTCTTCCAACTAAACTTTCTCTCTTGTTTTGTATTATCTGAAATTGCTGTTTGTTCTTCAATCAGTGAGACCACTCGGAAATTTCTCACTTCCATCTGATATTGCCATCTGAAATTTTGGACTCTACTTTGTTTTCCATCAAACATCAAGTCTCAAACAAACGGAACTTTCCCAGTCAACACTGGTGGCTGGCCGCTGTTCAGTTGATGATTTGATGATTAATTTTCTATTCACCGCTTTCCTTTTGTTTTTTTGTGCTCCCTATCAACACGTTTCACTGTATTAACTTGGGGGGTGAGGCTACTCTGCTGCCTCACCCTTACAGCTGGGCTTACCGCTCAGTGTAAAGTTTTTTTTTTTTTCATTTTTCATTTTATATTTTTTTAATCACTTTTTTAATCATTAAGTAAAAAAAAATACACCAATATATTTAAAATCACTTTCTTAATTACTAAATAAAAAAAAAAAATTTACCCAACGGTCAACCCGAGCGATCAACCTCAGGCGGCAAAATAACTTTTTCCTAACTTGGGACCAAAGTCACCAAACGCGTGAAGGCTGTCGGACATCATCAACAATTTGGATGGATGTGTTCAAACTCTCATCACAGATAAATGGAAACGGTATATGATATTAAAAATAAAAATTTTATATATAATTATTTTTTTCATATGATTAATTATATATTAAAAAAATTAATGTAATCAATCACATCAATAAAGTACACAGATAATACTAAAAAATAATTGAATATAACATTACTCTATTAAAAAATGAAAACTATTAAAATTGTTAACCGATAACGCTGACAAATTATTTGGTTCATCATACTAATAAAATAAAAAAAAATTATTTGTAATATGCAGTTGATGAGTAGGATTTTTTTCTTGATAAGGGAGAAAATTTGAATAAAAATATTATAAAATTTAAATTTATTATAATATAATTTTTTAATATTTCTTTTGTTATAAAATTTGAAAAAGTTGAATTATTTTTTATGTTTTATTTGGAAGTTTTAAAAAGTTGAGAATTTGAAATTAAGAAACATTTTATATTTAAATGGTATTTTGATGTTGAGATAAGATGAGATAGATTGAAACTATCTAAGATAGAGTTAGTTACGATCATTAAAAAATTTAGTTCTTTCAAAAAAAATTATTAAGAAATTTACAACTTAAATTTATTTTTAGGATACTTATAACTTGAGCTTATCATGTTTGACCCAATTTATATACAAAAAAAATCTTTAAATAAAGAGAATTAGTGGTGTGATCCCTGATTATCTCTCAACATCTCTTAGAGTAATATTATTCATTATCCTAATTGTTATCATCATTTTATAATTTCAAGATGTGGCATTAAATGGTTGGAGGCTATTGACATATTTTATTTTTTTATCATCTTATCATTTAATGACATATCATAAAATGATGAGATGATGGTGAAAAAATAGATGATGAGCAAATTTTTTCAAGTACTTTAGATATATAAGCGAAGACTTTCTCTACACACACACGTATAGACAAAAATGCTAGTTTGATACCTCATTTTGACTCATTTTGTATTTTTCTTAAATTTTTTTTATTTGGTAGTTAAATAAGTGATTATTAATTTATTGATTTTTTTTAATATTTTAAAATTATAAAAAAAAATATATAAATAAATAAAAATTAACAAAACAATTTGATGATTTTTGGCCTAGCGGTAAGATTAAGCAATCGCGGTAAGATTAAGCGATCGCGACAAGTAGCTTGGCCCATATATATATATATATATGAATACTTTATTCAACCTTAAGTGAAAGGGGGTCATGATAATATTATGAGATAATAATAAGCATGGTCATGATATCTCTCGGCATGTTGTCTTCTCCTTTACCTAGAGTTATGAGAGATGTGGCAACCATCTCATTGCGTAACACCAATTCTCTTTATTTAAAAATTTTATATATGATGGGTCAAACATGATAAGCCTAAATTATATATAATAAGTAGTAGTACGAATATCATAAAAGTATATTTAAGTGGTAAATTTTATAATAATTATTTATAATTAGATGGAACATCTAAGTTTTGTAATAATCATCTTAATTGAGTACTATCTCTTAAATATTACTAGTCATGACTTTGGAGTTTAAAGCCAAATATAATGATTTTATTAAACTTTCCTGGAATCATTAGTACATATTAATAGAGCCATCGACCTATCAACCATGAATATATATTTATATATGTATATATATGACGTGCGTACAGTGGGTCGTTAATTCAATATTCTAACTTGAGCCGTCATGATTAGTCCGACCACCAACATGTGGACCCTCGTGAATTCAATGTATGTAGGCCAAGTCCGACGAGTGTTGATCAAGTGAATTTCTTTAAATAACATTAAACGTTGGATATATAATGATAATACAATGACTGAAGGGAAGCAAAGGGTTAGATATTTGGACATCAATCAAGCAGTGGATGCCCGATCCTTCAATTTTTCAAATTCCATTTTTTTAATAGGAGTGGACCGAGTGATATTAGCCCCTGTTTGTGGACCGAGTGATTTTTTTTTTATTTTTTTTCTTTTCTCCGACAAGTTTTATTAATTGAAACTAACTTTTCAGACAGCTTGTGTAGCCAACCTTCGTGGAAATTCGGATAAGCATAGTATTATAAATTTGATCACGTGCTGGATAGGATTTTTCCACACTAAAGAAAAAGGTAGTCTTTGAGATCAGAGAGAACACGACTTGGCTTTACAAATTCGCTTCAAAGCCTAATTTTTTTCCCTGTATGTGAGAACTTTCTTTCATGCTAACTTCGGCCTTCAAGGCAACTTCAGCTTTGAAATGTCTCCAAGTACTACGTACAATATAAAACCGATCGAGGGCTTGGCCTTAATAATTGATCAAAATCATCATAGAAAGAGATCTTGATGGCATTGCAAATTGTACGGTCTTGGATGCTTGTGTTAGTCATGATGTGCTTAGTACTCAATGCATTCGCACGAGCATCGAACGTAATAAATAGTTCATGTCAAGAAGACTGTGGGAATGTAAGCATTCCATACCCTTTTGGAATCGGAAATGGTTGTTACGTCGCAGATTGGTTTGAGATAGTCTGCAAAAATGACTCTTTACAGAAACCCCTTTTGAAGAGGCTCAATTACCTAGAGGTGCTGGAGATTAACGTAAATAAAGGAACAGTTCGCGTAAGCTATCCCATATTTTCGAGCTGTACCAATGTCACGAACAGCACAAAGAATCTGGAGTTAGAGAAAAGTCCTTTTGGCTTCTCCGAATACTACAACAGCTTCGTTGCCATGGGTTGCAACAACTCTGCCTCCATGTGGTCCATTTTTCCCGATGACTCGGTTTCATATGGTGGGTGCAAATCCCCTTGTGACAGAGCTCCATTCACAAATGGAAGTCATTGCAACGCCACAAATTGTTGCCAAGCTACAATTCCTTCTGATCTCCAAGCATTCTCTACAACTCTAGAGTCGAAAAGTTCCTACAATAATGGTAGTAGAGAGTGCAAGTATGCATTTTTGGTATACCAGAAATGGTTTGAGACCAATTTCACAGAGCCGAATCCAAATATGTCCGTTCCAGTAGTATTGTATTGGAACTTTGACAATACAACTTTCTATTCTCTTCCCACGATGAAAAACATGACTGCAAGAGAATACAAGAACTCGACCTATTCTTGTCCTCGGTGGGCTAGGAAGTCGAGAAACTTTACTTCCATTCATTGTCTGTGCGAGAGTGGCTACACAGGAAATCCGTATCTCCTTGGAGGATGTAGAGGTAAATTTCTCTTTGGTAACAACCTATTTAATCCATTTAATTCTCAAAAGCCTTTGTTTTGCAAGTCAATGTAGAAAGGTGTTGTAAAATAAATTTAATAAGTATAGTCATTAACATGATCTGCAAATAAAATTTAAAAATAAGTTTTATTGCGAATTAGGCCATATTTACGTATAACTGTCTTTGATATCGTCAGCCATCATAGAGATTAGTTATGAAAATTAAAATTAAAATTAAAATTAAATGGAAAACTCTTAATTAAAAAAAGATCTCTGTTTTTTATGAAATGATACCATCACATCGGTAAAATACTTAGTACTCAGTACTCCCAAGTGTCGGTGCGAGTATGGCTACGGGGGAAATCCCTACCTTCTTGGAAGTTGGAGGATGTCATGTGATTTATCTTGTGATTCTACTACTTCATAATAAAAATAATTTTATAATATAATAAAAAATATTAAATTATATCAATTTATAAAATTATTTTCATATAATCTTTTTGTTATTAAAATATTTTTATTTTAACACATTCGATTACAATTGTAGATATTGACGAATGTGCAAGCACTCGCCTCAACCAATGTAGATATGAAGAACGCTGTGAAAATGTTGAAGGCTATTACCGTTGCATCCCTCCTAATTATAAGAACAAGAAGCCTTTCATAATCATAGGTATATCTAATTCCCAATCCTATAATTTGCAATATATTCGTTGTGAAATAGATCAGAGGAGCTTCTTTTCATTCCATTCATTTAGTATGGCATAGGCAAACTCATTTCAACACAAATAATTAAGGTTTGAGTCAACTATATAATTTTTCTCAGTTTAATTATTTATTCATGATTAACAACCAACTTATACTAAGTAATTAACCGTACTCCCATCTTTTTGGAAGAGTAGTTCTAATTCAATTTTATGTGAACCTGCTTTGTGCACAACATAATTTGTCTAGCAATATTCTAGCATTCATAGAAATGTCTTAATTTCTAATTAGCAATTTTATTATTTTACCCTTTCCACTAGTGCGAGGAGTAATATCTTTCTATTTCATTGAGTCAACTAGGTGTTAGCACAAGCCTTGGTGTATTATTTCTAATTTTCGGTGGATGGTGGTCATACAAAGTGATTAAGAAGAGGATAAGGATTAAACGCAATGAGAAGTTCTTCAAACAAAGACTACTGCTACAACAACAACTATTTACAAACATGAACAAAGTCAATGTTGAGAACACCAAATTGTTTAATTCAAAGGAATTGGAGAAGGCCACTGATCATTTTAGGGCAGATAGAATAATTGGACGTGGTGGACAAGGCACCGTTTACAAAGGTATGTTGGCTAATGGAAGAATTGTTGCAATAAAAAAGTCCAACATAATAGATGAAAAGAAATTTCAAGAATTCGTAGATTAAGTTGTGATTCTTTCACAAATTAATCACAGGAATGTGGTTAAGCTACTTGGTTGTTGTTTAGAGACAGAAGTTCCGCTTCTAGTTTATGAATTCATTCCTAATGGAACTCTTGCTCAATATCTCAATGGCCAAAATGAGGAGTTTCTACCAACATGGGATATGCGTTTACGAATTGCTATAGAAGTTGCATGGGCTCTTTTCCACTTGCATTCAGCAGCTTCTTCACCCATTTACCATCGCGATATTAAGTCTACAAACATCCTCTTAGATGAGAAGTATAGAGCGAAAATAGCAGATTTCGGAATTTCAAGATCTGTTGCTATCGATCAAACTCATCTAAGCACATTAGTGCATGGAACATTTGGATATGTAGACCCTGAGTATTTTCAGTCAAGCCAATTTACAGATAAGAGTGACGTTTATAGTTTTGGTGTTGTTCTTGCTGAGCTCTTGACCGGAGAAAAAGCTATCTCGTCATCAAGAACTGAAGATACCAGTTTAGCTGCATTTTTCGTTAGTTCGATGGAAGGGAACAATTTATTTGACATCCTTGATAATCGAGTTTTGAAGGAAGCAGAAAAAGAAAAAATAATTGCGGTTGCAAAGCTTGCTAAAAGATGCTTGAACTTGAACGGAAAGCAACGACCTTCAATGAGAGAAGTTGCAATGGAATTGGAGGCCAACCAAATGTCGCCAAAAGTTTCTAACCTTCAAGAGAAATACGGAGAGATTGAAGATGCTAGAACTGAAATATCCAAGCAATATGATGTTGTTTATACATCAACAATGTCAAGTATGGATAGTATACTCACGACCTCATCTTTAGATTCACAACCATTAATATTGTCTTCTTAGTCATCATGTGATGTTACACCTTGATTTGTGTTGTACTGTTTGTTCAATTTCATCTTGTAAGCTCCATAATTTGCACTTTTCATTGTCCCACAAAGATAATCTTATATATGGTAGTATAAAGCATAAACATTCATTGTTCTTTTTGGTTTCATAAGTATCTATTTTTGTATACAAATAAAATGGTTCCTAAAGCTGCACTAGGATCCGATCTCCGATGAGAAAAAAAGAAGAAGAAGAAGATAAAAGAACTAAAACATATCCTCCATATTATACTACCCTTTGGATTTCTTCAGCAGTTTAGAGTTAATAACAAAAGAAGAAATCAACTCTTCTTTATATTGATCTTTAATAGCCACCTTTGGCTTTTTTCACCTTTTAAATCTTGCCAAATGAAGATTGTCAACTTGCTAAAAGCAACAAAACCCTTGGCGTAATAGGGTTCACAAATTTAGACCATTTTCTTCATGCTCAAAGGATCAAAGAAAGTTTCAAGCTTCATGAACTGTAATAAAAAAAAGCTACGTAACATCTTGGTTTATAAAGAAGACCATCAATCTCAGGTGACCATTGATCACTTGAATGTTTATCTACTATTACAAGGTCTATTGCTTAATTTGGTGTGGTGCATTAGATGTGTGGCACAGGGCTTAAAGTGTATTTCACTTCTTTTTCAAACCCTCAAAAAACCACAAATCAGCTAAAAGAGCCAACACTACTATATATTTTCCACAGAGACTAACCTCCACCCAATGGAACTCACTTCTTAAAAATGACAAGGGTGCTTTAAACCCACCAGAGACCAAGGTTGTTTGGCCATCTAAACCCCTTGTGAAAAGATATCTGGAACAAATCAAATCCACAAAAATCATTAAAAAAAAAAAAAAAACTTTAACGAGAGGAGTGAAGCAACTAACAGTTCTTTTCAACTCTCCCTCCATGTTATGGTTACTATATGCACCACATGCCATGGGCATAATCTTTCTAGTTGCCTGTTGAGTCAACTAAAACTAAAGATGCAAAAAATAAAACTAAAGATTAATTCTCACAGGTTTTAACATAGATGCTTTATTTAATACCATCTGTCTCGATATCAAAAAAATAAAATAAAAATACCATTTGTCTCACAAGTCACTAAGAGAATTGATGTTGCTTTACATGAAGCAATGTGATTTTCCGGCATTATTAGCAACAAACTATTTCTGCTGAGACTTGAGTTCCTTCACACTCTCTTCAGTAGCCCTCAGCACTTTTCCATAAATGCTTATTAGCTGAAACTGATAGTAATTCAGAACTTCAGAATTTTATTTTCATGAGACCCATATACTTCCAATCATATTGGAAAATCATTAGAATTACCATTTCACACCAATGTAATGATGCACTGGACACAAATTTAGGAAGAATAAGTTGCAATAGCAAGTTAGTCATATAATCCAAAACAGACTCGATTCTTCTATTCTGTAACCACTTTTTCATTGGTGGCAATTTTTTCTTAGTCACAAATCTCAATACTTTTTTCTTATGAAAACAGGCTATACATGTCTACAATGCAAATGTACAATTAGCAACAGCAAATACAGACACGGAGTAGGGAAAAAAATAGTTTGCTGAGAGAACTATAGCAATATATGATTTCAAGAAATTACTCTTAAGTAATATAATTGCGAACGTAAATTAAATTCTAATGCCCACGAGTCTATTCTTTCTTCCAATATCTCCCTAAATAATCCACTAGAAAACTTTTTTCTCTTGCAAAATCAAATTGTGAAGCAAATACAAAAGACTTTCCTTAATTCTTATTGATATTCTAAGAAGATGAGAATTAGTTCTCTAGGCTACCTCGTCAATTTCTTTGGAGGTGATAATAAATGGAGGAGACATCATTATGTTATCTCTTGATACACATACTAAGATTCCATGCTTCTCACATTGTGCTCCAAAATAAGAGCTTATCCCTGCAATACATATCATCAAGAAGTATAAGATTGAGAGAGAAAAGATTATGAAGAAAAACCTACGCATGCTTGTCTATCTCAACCAAATATTAAATTCAATCATTTTGTGAGGACCATCATAAATGAGTAATCACAACAGGACAATAGATCATTAGGGGACTTGTTATCTACAACTCTGTTCCAAGAATAAATCCAGTTCCCCGAATCTGCATATTCAGATGAGTAATACAAATTAATCTCTCATAAGTTTTCACATTAACTAAAAAAATTAAAGACTTTAGAGACAATTAGTACCTCCCCAATTATGGGACTGTCTGAGAATGCTTTTACACCATCTTGGAACTTTGGGGAAATGCTCTTTACTTGATTAGCAATTTTTCTTTCTCTGTAAAGAAGATAGATAGCTTTCACTCAAGGACAATCTTAATATATAATCTTTTTGTTGATGATGTGGAATATACAGGCATAGATATTTAGGTATATGTCGTTGCATATTTGTATATACAAGCCATGACCCACCATTTGGGGGACAATTAAAGGAATTGTATGACAAGATACAACCAGGTCCTATTCAGTCCATCTTTGAGGGGCTTCCAATGCAATATACGTAAACTAAACTATGAAGTAAAAGCTTGAACCGGTAAAATTGGATGAGAAGAAAAGAACACACTTGTAGATCTTAAGTGCTTCAATCGCATCGACACAAGATATTGGGTGTCCAGAATAAGTAAATCCATGAGAAAAAGAACCTGAAAGAAAAGTTAAATAAAGTCATATACTAAATAATCATCAATTGAGAGACTTGCTCAGGAGTGTTCAATATACCAAGTTTGTTGCTTTGAGAATGTATGACTTCTGATACTTCAGGGCTCACAAGTACAGCTCCAATAGGCATATATGCAGAAGAAAGGGCCTGGAAAATTCAAAACGTAATCATGAAAACTGTGCTTTGTGGCAGGATTTGAGGATCTGTCTCTAAGTTTAATTATATCCCAACTTTACCTTTGCAAGGGATACAAGGTCTGGTTTTATGTTGTACTTGTCGCGCCCAAACATTGTACCCAGCCTTCCAAATCCAAAAATCACCTAAGATAAACATATATGAACAAACCAGGCCTTGTAATACTATGATACAAATTAAGATTTGCACCCGTAATATTAGAAATAGAGAGTAAGTACCTCATCCGCAATTAGAAGAATGTCATATTTCTTTACAACAGATTGAATTTGCATCAAATATGAAGCATTTTATTGTCTAATGTGTCTTCTCCAACAATTTCATGGGGGGAAAGAGAGGTGTTTTTGGTATTCAAAGCATAATAACACATAATCAAAACTAAGAGGTGGCAAGTACCATCATTAAGGAATAATAATTTAAGAAAAATGATAACAAAATAAATATCTGAACTTAATTAGTCATTTTAAGTATTGAAAGTAGAAACGAAGCGGGTGTTCTTGTGTGTATAATGTACTTAAATCAAGGACTTCTTTCATGACAAAAGTAATAAATAGGTATAGGTTGGCCAGTACGAGATTGTGACGAATTCAATTTTCTATGCCAACAAAAACTGGTACCACGTGGCAAAATTTGCATCTTTACTTGCATCATACATGTTCCCATTTGTGTGACCATGTTACTGGGGATTAGTTCAACCATGAGGTTAATTTTGTCAAGTTAATGTTACAGTGTAAAATGATTTTCTTATGATCCCAGTGTCCCTCTTGGTTACTAGTAAGGAGATGGAACATATGACTTATCAAGACTCAAGATTATACAATTTTAATTGACTCAACTCATGGGAACTGGTTGGTAAAATTGAAGAAACTCAGTGAGTCAGTTAAGTTTACTTCATAGTCAATTGAAACCCCGAGCTTGTTCAGGTCCAATAACTAAGGTTGCATGGAATGTTGGATTTCATTTCCTAAGTATGTCATTCAAAAACCATCTGTATGGTCATTGTAGTATACTGGAAGGGTTTCCTTGAAAATGTGTTGATCTTAATATGTGCCATTCAAGCATTTATTTAGATGCCCCTTGAAAGTTAGAGACTCTGAGTATGACATATGGTGCATTTTAAGATACAAATCATTTACCTTGTCAAAATTTGTTGCAAGAGGAGGTATCACGCCTCCTGCCCCCGGCCATGACAGGTTCATCAATGAAAGCAGCAATCTAAAATGAGCAACCATATAAATTCAACAACAAAAGACAATCATTACAGTGGTAGAATCATTTCCTCAAAAAGTTTAATGATTTTAAATCAGTTAGTTACTGTCTATGGTCCTTCTTTGAGGATAAGATTCTCCAAATTATTGGCTAATCTGGTTTGCATGATGTACACCCCAGAGAAGAAATATATATATATATATATATATAGTGCCAAGAACACCCAACCAGAAAATACAAACAAATTGCCGAAAATATGACCCACGTAAGAAACAGAAAAATTGTACCGAATAGAGGCCAGAAACTGTGACAGAGGGCACTAAACAAATACTATAAACAGCAACAGAGGCCAGAAACTGAGGCAAGAAATAGCAATAGATGCCAGAAATAGCAATAGAGACCAGAAATAGCAACAAAAACAACAACAGAGACCAGAAACAAAGGCCAAAAATAGCAATAGAAGCTAGAAACAGCAACAGAGGCCAGAAACAGCAACAAAGACTAGAAACCAGCTCCTTAGCAACACGAAAAATTGCACCAAAATGCAGAACACGACTAGAAATTCCACAAAACAGCAACAGATGGTGCCAATACCCACAACCCTAGCAACGAAAAAGAGAAAAAAAATTTCAAACTATGAACCTTGCTCTTGATATCATGTCAAAATACTCATAAAATCAAGAATATTTGGAAAATTGGCTCAGTGATCTCAGCCTTCTCATTCACAACATAAAAACAGCCACTATACAAGAAAAATAGATTATATGCTATACACAAAAAAAAAAACCTTACTGATCCTTAATTATCAGCCTATATACATGGTAATATATATCGTACAGCTAATATAAAATAGGAGTCTTAAATGATATAACTTCCTAAAATGTTATACAGTAACATCCCCCCTCAAATTGATGCTGGTAAGTCAACCAGCAATAATTTGCCAACAAGAAATTGATGCCGCTGTTGAGTCATAACTTTGGTGAAGATATCAGCCACTTGGAGATCAGAAGAGATGTGAGGAAGAGATATCACCCGACTTTCCAAGTTGTCTTGAAAAGAATGACAATCTACTTCAATGTGCTTGGTGCGTTCAGGGAAAACGGGATTAGTGGCAATCTGAATAGCACTAGTGTTATCAGCGTGAAGAGAGATAGAAGTAGTCTGAGGAAACCCAAGCTCCTCAAGAAGACCGCATAACCATACAATTTCAGAACAAGCAGTAGACATGGCACGATACTCAGCCTTAGTAGAGGATTTAGAAACACCATCTTGTTTCTTACATCTCCAAGAAATTAAGGCTTCACCTAAAAACATACACCAACCTGTAGTAGATCGACGTGTATCCGAACACCTAGCCCAATCAGCATCACTATAGGCAACAAGTTGAAGAGAGGAGCCGGTAGGAAAGAACAACCCACGAGTAGGTGAACCTCGAAGATAGCGAATGATGCGGTGAACTGCAGCAAGATGGAGATGCCTAGGAGAAGACATAAATTGAATGACCTGATGAACAGCATAGGAGATATTGGGTCGAGTAGTGGTCAAGTAGATAAGACTTCCAACCAGGCGCCGATAAAGAGTAGGATCATCCAAAAGGTCCCTTTCATCTTTCCTGTATTTGACATTTACCTCCATAGAAGTATCAACAAAAGAAGTGTCCTCCAAACCAGCCAAAGTGATAAGATCTTGAATATACTTATTCTGGTTCACCAAAATACCATGGGCTCCATGATGAACTTCCAATCCTAAGAAGTATGTAAGCTGGCCAAGATCTTTCATATGGAAAGTTGCATGTAAAAACTGCTAAAGCTTAGTAATCAAACCATAGTCAGTGCCAGTAATGATAATATCATCCACATAAACCAAGAGAATAACTATACCCGACGTAGACGTGTGGAAGAAGAGAGAAGAATCATACTGACTTTGTGTAAAACTGAAGGAAAGAAGTGTACTGCGAAACTTCCCAAACTAAGCGCGGGGCGCTTGCTTGAGCCCATACAGAGAACGCCTTAGCTTACAAACATTATGAGGAGAAGAAGTAGTCATACCAGAGGGAAGCTTCATGTAAATCTCTTCCTGGAGATCACCATGAAGAAATGCATTCTTCACATCCATCTGATGTAGCTGCCACGACTGTGAAGCTGCAATAGCTAAGATAGTTCGAACCGTGGTCATTTTAGCAACAGGAGAAAATGTCTCCTCATAATCAACCCCATATTCCTGCTTGTTACCTAGAGCTACAAGGCGAGCTTTGAACTGGTCCAAAAAGCTATCAGAACAAAGTTTTACAGAAAAACCCATTTACTCCCAATAGGTTTGACTGTAGGAGGACAAGGAACAATATCCCAAGTATGATTCTCCTCAAGTGCTTGAAGTTCTGCTTGCATTGCAATTTTCCAACACTCATGTTCCATGGCCTGTTTGTAGCAAGAGGGAATGGAAATAGTGGATAAAGTAGCGACAAGAGAGACGGGAGAGAAGAAACCATACCAATCAGGGGGTTGAGAAGGACGAGTAGACCGACGAAGAGTGGTGGAAGTAGGAGTTGGATCAGGATCAGGTGTCGGGTCAAGATCGGAAGGGGGCACAGAGGAAGTGGAACCAGACTCATGTCGACGACGTATTTCATATACAAAACCCAGGTTTAAACATTTCCACAATTGTTGGGGAATTAGAAAAACTAGACAGAAGAGATAAAGATGCATATGGTAGCTCAACATGAGATGAAAAGAAATATTGATTTTCAAAGAAAATCACATTCCTGGAAACTCGTATACGACATGCAAGGGGATCATAACAAACATAACCCTTTTGAGGGATAGCATAATCAAGAAAAACACACTTAACCGACTAAGCAATAAGTTTATGTCGTAGGGAGATGCACAAAACAAACACAACCAAATGTATGAAAATCAAAATATAAAGGAGAATGACCAAACAACTTAAAGAAAGGAGAAACATGATTTAACGTAGGAGAGGGTAAGCGATTGATCAAATAAACTGAAGTAGAAAGTGCTTCACACCAAAAACGGGGAGGAACAGATGATTCAAGTAAAAGAGTACTTACCACATCAAGAAAGTGACGATTTTTCCTCTCAGAAACACCATTTTGCAGTGGTGTCGAAGGACAAGAACACTGAGAGATGATCCCTTTGCTTTGAAGAAAGTCTTGAAACTCATTAGACATGTATTTACAGCCAGAATCAGAGTGCAAGATCTTGATGCTAGCGGAGAATTGAGTCTCAAGAAGTGCAAGAAAGCGCTTAAAGACTGAAAAAACTTCGGCCTTAGCATGGAGGAAGTAAACCCAAGTAAAGCAACTAAAGTCATCAATGAAAGTAACAAATTACTTGTAATGCGCATGAAAAACAACAGGTGCAATCCCCCAAACATCACTATGAATAATATCGAAACATTGTGAGGCACGAGATGCATGATGAGGAAAAGGTAAAACTTTACTTTTTCCAAGTTTGCATGATGTACAATCAAAAGAAAGATCAAGAGAATAACATGTTTTATTTCCCAATAATCCATAGTTAAACAAAGTACGGAGTACATTAGAGTTTGGGTGGCCTGGACGTTTATGCCACATCTTATTTCCAAAACCAACAAAATTACATGCAAAAGAAAGTAAAGGAAAACTAGGAATAATAGTGGAAGGAGAAACGTGAAGAGGAAATAGTCGTCCCACTTTAGGCCCCTTCGCGATCATCTTCCCTGACACTTGATCCTGCACAACACAACCAGAATGAGAGAAATGGACATTACAATTATTATCAACCAATTGACCAACAAAAATAAGATTTGTGGAGAGGTCAGGAGATACAAAAACATCAGTTAAGGAAGATGAAAGATCAACAACAGAACTAATAGGCAGGGAACTGCCATCAGCGGTGTTAATTTTCATATTTCCATCATAATTTTTGACATTGGAAAGAGAAACAACAGTATTGGTCATATGGTTAGAGGCTCCAGAGTCAAGATACCATGGCTTAGAAGAAACTTTATGATTACCTTAGAGCCCAAAAGCAGAAAGAATAATCTATTGTACCATTTCGGGAGTAAGTGTGTTCGGGTTTGCTAAGGCTGGAGGAGTAGGAATAGGAACAACCGGTGAGGCAACAGGCAATGTAGCAGAACTAGAGGCACTAGCGGAGGCATGATAAGCAATACCCTGCTTCCTTTCAGGTCAAATGGGACAAGCAGATATGATATGACCCTGTTTCTTGCAGTAGTTACAGAACTTCTTGGGGCAATCCCGAGCAATATGACCAAAAGTTTTACAACTAAAGTACTGGACAGCACGCATGTCTCTACCCTTATTCCTTCCCTGTGCGGCATAAGCCACAAAAAACAGGTACTAGCAAGAGCGTAATGTGCCATCGAAGTGTGAGTGAGTAGACACTGCTCCTCATGAAGAAGTTCACTCAAACAAACATCTAGATATGGAATAGGAGCACAATTCATCATATTAGAACATACAATGTCAAAGTCGGGTCATAGCTTCATCAAGAATTGATCTCACTTGCTAGTTGCATGCACTACTTGGACAGCAGCGAGAGCGGCAGCGGGAACACTAGCATAAACAATATCAGAATAGTTAGCCCAAAGGTTTTGAAAACCAAAATAATATTCCTCAACGGAAAGACTTCCTTGTGTGAAATTAGCCATCTCATATTCCAATTGAAATCGCCTAGTGGAGTGATCTTGATTGTAAACCATATTGAGATAATTCCACATGTCAGCAGCAGTTTTATAAGGTTGTAGATTGAGAACAAGGTGAGGCTCAACGGAGCCAAGGATCCATGTCATGACCCTAGCATCCTTGATTTCCCACTTTTACAAGGTCTCATCCTGAAGTGCGGGAACACTCCCATCAATATGACCCCACAATTCTTTTCCTTTGACAAATAATTGAAATTGAAATGCCCAAGCAGAATAATTTTTGCCATTAAACTGAATATGAAATGATTCTAACTTATCAGATGACATGATTCACCCCAGAGAAGAAATATATATATAGTGCCAAGAACACCCAACCAGAAAATACAAACAAATTGCCAAAAATATGACCCACGTAAGAAACAGAAAAATTGTACCAAATAGAGGCCAGAAACTGTGACAGAGGCACTAAACAGATACCAAAAATAGCAATAGAGGCTAGAAACAGAGGCCAAAAATAGCAACAGATGCCAGAAACAGCAATAGAGACCAAAAATAGAGGCCAGAAATAGCAACAGAGGCCAGAAACAGCAACAGAGACCAGAAACCAACTCCTTAGCAACACAACAGATTGCACCAAAATGCAGAACACGACTAGAAATTCCACAAAACAACAATAGATGGTGCTGATACCCATAACCCCAGCAACAAAAAAGAGAAAAGATTTCAAACTATGAACTTTGCTCTTGATACCATGTCAAAATACTAAGAAAATCAAGAATATTTGGAAAAATGGCTCTGTGATCTCAGCCTTCTCATTCACAACATAAAAACAGCCGCTATACAAGAAAAATAGATTATATGCTATACACGAAAAAACCCCTAACTGATCCCTAATAATCAGCCTATATACAATATGGTAATATATATCTGTACAGCTAATATAAAATATGAGTCTTAAATGGTATAACTTCCTAAAATGTTATACGGTAACAGGAGCATCATAGGCAAGAAAATAAAAGTGCCTTACTTATTATCAAGCATGCAGTAGTAAGGGTTAATTTGTAAGCAGAAACTTAGTAGTGAAGCAATATGTTTCTAAATGATAGAAAACCAAGTAGAATAACATATATATATAAAGAACACGGAGTCACAGAATAAATGAAAATGAAATCCAAGATATATTAGTAAAACTAGAAATTTGAGAGAATATAAAAATACCAAGGAAGGTTTTGTAGTACGATTCCGAAAGGAATGGTAGAATGGCAACTTCTATTCAATTGCAATAGCAACAAGTCGAGGTTCACTTCCCCCTGCAAATATTCAACATTGCAAATCAAAGTACTTATTGTAGAGTACTTAGATGGAATTATGGTATACCATGTTAGACTTTTGGTTTTCCTAGAAAACCTTTGTCTTCCCTAAAGTGGTTCACTTAATCTAAGATGATACACTTCATCTATCAAGCATAGGTAATTGCCCTTCATAAATAAAGTGGTGACTCTCGTTATTTTTTGATGGATGAAATAATGAGGGTAGCCTAAAGGTTGTAGGAATAATAAATGAGGGTCCCTAGTCTTGCCTATATAAAGGGGCTTGTGTTTTCCATTAGAACCACCCAAAAAGTTCTAAGGCAAAAGACTAGAAGTCCCTTCCATACAAAATCTCTAGTTTCTTTTGTAGATTTGAAACTTTCCAGTTGTCAAGCACAAATGGCCGGAGGTAAAAGATCCTATACATTTTTTTTAAAGTTATTTTCTTACATTTGGTATCAGAGCGGTTGCCTTTCAGGTTTGTGTTTGAATTATTAGTATTTCATTTTGTTCATATAATGGGCTTTTGAAATCTAGTTTTGTTCTTTGCATGATCAATGAATTTTGTCATAATCTATGTCGTGAGAAAGGAGCCGGGTCATGATTTCAAACTTTTGTGGGCTCAATTTCAAGTTCAATTCATTTTGTTGGGCCTTTGGGCTAATTTACAGTTTTTTTTTTTTTAAGGAGATGTCCAGTTGTATATCTTTTAATAATAAAGGTAATGCCACAGCATCCTTATTATTTAAAGGAATACATATTAAAAAATAAATTAGAATCTTATTGTAATTTAATCATAGGTTTTAAGGATTTATCCCTACAAGGAAATCTTTAATTTTTGTGATTTAATTAGTATAAGAAAATGATTTTCGGTATTAACAGTTAAATTTATCTTCTGCCTACAGGTGGATAGTTTTATTTGTTAATATTTGGAATAATTTGTCTTATAAATAAAGATGAGTAAATTTATGCTGTTATGCAACCTTTTCCCACAGGAAGGTTAAAATTTACTTGAATTCATAGTATTAAAGTTTTTCTTGGTTTTGCAGCTGTTTTACCACAATCCTTAACTGATGGTGTTTATTTTATTCCAATGCTTGATGGCACTAATTTTTCTGACTGGAAAGATTCGGATCAATTTACCTTGGGGTATATGGATCTTGACTATGCACTCCGTGTGGAGCAATCACCTGCTGCCATGGATACGGATGCACAGGAAGTTATTGAAAATCGCCAATGGTGGGAGCGATCTAATCGCCTAAGTCTAATGCTCATAAAGTCTCGCATGAGTAAGAGCATTAGAGGTTCTATTGGTGATTGCGCTACAATTAAGGAATTAATGCAGGCAATTGAGGAACAGTTTGTTCGCTCTGACAAGGCTTTAGCTAGCACTCTTATCAGGCAATTCACTACTAAAGCCTTTGACAGTTCTAAAGGTATGCGTGCATACATTACAGAAATGAGAGACATTGTTTCTCAACTTAAGGGCTTAAAGATAGAGATATCTGAGCCATTCTTGGTCCAGTTTATCCTTGACTCATTGCCATCTGAGTATGGACCTTTCAAGATCTCTTATAGCACACATAAGGAAAACTGGTCAGTTACGGATCTTCTGACCATGTGTGTGCAAGAAGAGGAAAGGATGAAGCATGATCGACCTGAAAGTGCAAATATGGTCGTGAATGATAAAGTTAAGACCGAGAAGGGCCAAAGTGGACCTCAAAAGAAAAGGAAGTATAATGTGCCATCAAAATCCAATGGATCTAATGGCAAAAAGGTGACCTGCTTCTTTTGCAAGAAAGAGGGACATGTAAAGAAGAGCTGCATCAAGTATAAAAAGTGGCTTGAAAAGAAAGGTAGCTCTATATATCTTGTGTGTCATGAATCTTTTTTCATTGATGCTCCTAAAAATTCATGGTGGATTGACTCCGGTTCTTCAATTCATATTGTGAATACATTGCAGGGTTTTCTCACCAGAAGGAAACCAACAAGAAGTGAACTTTGGGTTTTCACCGGAAATAAAGGGCGTTCACAAGTTGTTGCAGTTGAAGTTTTTAGAGTGATTCTCAAATCGGGACATGTTTTGGATTTAAATAATATTTTTTATATTCCAGAATTTTGTAGAAATTTAATTTCTATTTCCAAACTTGTTATCAAAGGATACAGTTTCCTTTTTGAAAATGTTATGACTGTTTTTAAGAATAAAATTCCTGTTGATTCTGGAACTTTAGTTCATAACCTTTTTAAATTAGATATTCATCCCGATTTTGAAAAGAATTATCTCTCTCTGCATTCAGTTGGCATTAAGAGAAACCTTTTGAATGAAAAATCTTCTCTACTATGGCATAAGAGATTGGGACACATCTCTATAGAGAGGATGAGACAGTTAGTAAAAGAATGGGTCCTACTGGATCTTGATTTTACTGACTTCAGGAATTGTGTGGACTGCATAAAGGGTAAGCAGACCATCAATAATTCTAAAGGTTCAAGAAGGAGCTTAAGTGTTCTTGAGATTATACACACAGATATCTGTGGACCATTTTCTACCCCTTGCTTGAATGGTCAGAGATATTTTATCTCATTTATTGACAACTATTCTAGGTATATGTATCTTTATCTTCTGAATGAGAAGGCTCAAGCACTAGATGTTTTCAAAGCCTATAAAGCAGAAGTAGAGAATCAAAGTGAAAAGAAAATCAAGATCGTAAGATCTGATAAGGGAGGGGAATATTATGGTAGGTACACAGAACATGGACAAATTAAGGGTCTATTTGCAAATTTCCTTCAGGAAGAAGGCATTGTTGCCCAATATTCAATGCCTGGTACACCATCACAAAATGGTATTGCAGAAAGAAGGAATCGTACGCTAATGGATATGGTAAGAAGCATGATTAGTAAATCTAATATGCAACTTTCCTTGTGGAGTGAAGCTCTTAAAACTGCAGTGTATATATTGAATAGAGTTCCATCCAAATCTGTCTCTAAGACACCTTTCGAGTTGTGGAAATGGTGGAAACCTAGTTTAAATCATATACACATATGGGGTTGTCCTGCTGAAGTTAGGATTTATAATCCTAACATAAAGAAGTTAGATCCAAGGACAACTAGCGGTTTCTTTATTGGGTATTCAAATAACTCCAAAGGATATAGATTTTACTGTCCCAAAAATAGCCATCGAATTGTCAAATCTAAAAATGTAAAATTTCTTGAGGATGTTGAACCTAGTGGGAGTGTGAATCCTCAAGAGGTCACTTTTGAGGAAATACCTGAACATGCTAATTTGCCTTCTTTTGGAGAAAGAATGTTTGTCTTAAGGCAAAATAGATCGCAAGATCATGTAATGACACCAATTCAAGTACAGCATGTTCCCGTAATTGAGATTCAATCTGAAGTTATTTCGCATTTACAGTTTGAGCCAATTGTGTCATCTCCAAATGATGAAGTAATGGCTCTAAGAAGATCCTCAAGAATACGTAGGCCTGCTATTCCAGATGATTACATTGTATACCTAACTGAGTCTGATTTTGACATTGGACTTCCGGAAGACCCAATTACGTTTTCACAAGCCATGAGTGGAGCTAAATCTACATTTTGGTTGGATGCCATGAAAAATGAGTTAGAATCCATTTATAAGAACCAAGTCTGGGATCTCGTCGAATTACCAGAAGGGGCGGCAACAGTGGGCTGCAAATGGGTTTTTAAAACCAAACGAGATTCTTCTGGTAATGTCAAACAATATAAGGCTAGACTTATCGCTACAGGATTCACTCAGAAGGAAGGCATTGATTATCATGAAACCTTCTCTCCGGTCTCTAAGAAGGATTCATTGAGGATAATCATGGCTTTAGTAGCTCATTTTGATTTAGAGTTACATCAAATGGATGTGAAAACTGCTTTTCTTAATGGGGATCTTAATGAAGTGGTATACATGAAACAACCTGAGGGTTTCAGTAACGACAGTAAGAAAGCATGTAAATTGAAGAAGTCTCTTTATGGACTAAAACAAGCTTCCCGTCAATGGTATTTAAAGTTTCACAAGATTATTATCTCATACAGTTTTATCGAGAATCTTGTTGATCAATGTATATACTTTAAATTCAGTGGGAGCAAATACATTTTCTTAGTCCTATATGTAGACGATATTCTTCTTGCAAGCAGTGATTTGGGATTGTTACATGAGACTAAACAATTTCTCTCCCAAAACTTTGAAATGAAGGATATGGGTGAAGCCTTTTATGTCATTGGCATAGAGATTCACAGAGACAGGAAACAAAGAGTCTTATGACTGTCTTAAAAGGCCTCCATTGAAAAAGTTTTACAGAGATTCGGTATGAAAGATTGTAAAGCGTCTGTAGCTCCCATAATCAAAGGTGATAAATTTCATAAAGGACAATCCCCTGAAAATGCATTGGAACAAGAGCAGATGAAAAGTGTACCTTATGCATCTACAGTGGGTAGCTTGATGTATGCTCAAGTTTGTACCCGTCCAAACATATGTCTAGCAGTTGGATTATTGGGTCTTTATCAAAGTAACCCAAGACTTCAACATTGGATAGCTGCAAAGAAGGTGATGCAGTATTTGCAAGGAACCAAGAATTACATGCTAACCTACAGGCATACAGAAAATTTGCAAGTGGTTGGCTATTCAGATTTGGATTTTGCCGGTCGTGTAGACACCAGAAAGTCTACTTCTGGATATATCTTTCTTCTTGCTGAAGGAGCTATATCTTGGAAGAGTAAGAAGCAATCTATAGTTGCTACGTCTACTATGGAGGCAGAATTTATTGCATGCTATGAAGCAACGACACAAGCCATATGGTTGAAGAATTTTATTTCTGGTCTTAAAATTGTCGATTCCATTCAAAGACCAATAAAGATTCTTTGTGATAATACCCCTGCAGTGTTCTTCTCAAAGAACAATAAGAGCAGAAGTAGAAGCAGGCATATCGACATAAAGTATTTAAGTGTGAGAGAGAGCATCAAATATAATGTGGTGTATATTGAGCACACCAGTACAGAATTGATGTTAGCTGATCCAATGACCAAAGGTTTACCGGTAAAACAATTTCAGGGTCATGTGGATCGTATGGGCTTAATTAAAGTGTAATCTCTCATGTTACTATATATTTCACAAAGAATAAAGTTGAATTCAGTTTTAGTTTTGTGCATAAAGTAACGAATTCGTCATATCCATTGGGTGATTAAGTTGGACCCAAATGACTTTTAATAGTTGTTCATAAAGTATTTTTAAGGGATACTATGTATTGTGACACATGGAAGGGAAATGTTCACTATAAAGAGTAATACCACCATGGTTCGTATATAGGATACCTTAACAGAATTAAGGGCATTATTTGGGCCATTTCGGTTTTACCTATTAAGTGAACCAAGTGGGAGAATGTTAGACTTTTGGTTTTCCTAGAAAACCTTTATCTTCCCTAAAGTGGTTCACTTCATCTAAGATGATACACTTCATCTATCAAACATAGGTAATTGCCCTTCATAAATAAAGTGGCGACCCTTGTTATTTTTTGATGGATGAAATAATGAGGGTAGCCTAAAGGTTGTAGGAGTAATAAATGAGGGTCCCTATTCTTGCCTATATAAAGGGGCTTGTGTTTTCCATTAGAACCACTCAAAAAGTTCTAAGGCAAAAGACTAGAAGTCCCTTCCCTACAAAATCTCTAGTTTCTTTTGTAGATTTGAAACTTTCCAGTTGTCAAGCACAAATGGCCAGAGGTAAAAGATCCTATACATTTTTTTTAAAGTTATTTTCTTACATACCAGTGAGAAGAGTGAATGCCTTGGCATAAGAATCAAGAGGGTCATGGGCATGGGATATGTTTCAATATACCTTTCTAATATTTACCGAACTTACAGTGGAAGACCAAGGAATTTTTCCTTTTTGAGATGGAGTAGGGGAGGACATCATAAAGTAGCAGAAAAATGGACCACAAGAACTATCACTTAATTTCTCCACTTATATAATAATATATGTACAGCCTAATCTGGTTAAGCAATTTAAGGATTAATATCAATCCAATGTTTCATCTATTTACCTCATTGTATACCAAAATTACTTCCAAATATATATGCTTAGGGAAAACCAACTCTTCCCCCCTTCCTCAACTCTAGTGAGGTTAATAATATTGAGATATGAGTCGTAAGAAACTAGAACAAGCTCATTCTAGCTATAGGCAGGGTTTGCAAGCATGCAGGAAATAAGGATGAAAGGAGCTTGAGTACTAATACAAACCAGTATAGTTGCCGAGTGTGGTAAGAAACAAACAAATTTAGTATACTTGAAGAGCCTAGTGATACTGTTTTATTCTTTAGTCAACCTTCATGACAATCAAATTAAAGTCAAGCCTATAAATCCTTGTCAACTAATTAAGATGGCCACATTTTTTCCTGTCCAAAATTATAGCCCCTGTTTCCTCCCTCCTTTGTAACATATACTTCACTGTTGCCACTATTATTTTAGGCCTCATATCTTCCACTTTTGACTCCATCAGTTTGAATTAAATAACCATTTTTCACTCGTACACTAATCCAATCACCATCATACATAAAAGAACCATCTTAAGCAACTATCCCTCATATTTTCCTCAATAGGAGCTACCCCTACCCATGAACAGATCATTTTGTTCCCCGTCTCATCATCGTCTTTTTTTTTTCTTTTTTTTTCGTATTTATGTCTTTTCAACAAAATTACATTCTATACCATTGAGCATGGCTAGTCTATAGCCTTCCAAAAAAATATTATGTTCAACTTGATACTCCCAGTGCATTTCACCACTTAACATAAACCCTATTCTTATCATTTTCCCATATTGCAGTAAGTGCCGTTGTTGAACATACTTTGTGAGACAACACTTCATTTTCACTCATTTAGAAGAGAGATGAACACTTCAGCAGTTTACCGATGTTTCCATAAGTTCTTCGTCTAATAGTAATATACAAATGAGATGCCAAAATAGTAGTGTTAAAACATATTCTTGGAACAAGCCATTTACCACCTTTTCATGTGGATTCAGAATAGTAATATTATAGAATCATCTTTAAAAAATGAAATGCAAGTGACATGTGGTCTCATGTGTTGAATTCTTCATGTAACAGCTGCATCCTTATCAGGTGGAACCGTGAGACCACTCGGAAATTTCTCTCCTCCGTCTGAAATTGCCATATGAAATTTTAGACTCTACTTTGTTTTCCATCAAACATCAAGTCTCAAACAAACAAAACTTTCCCAGTCAACGCTGGCGGCTGGGTGTTCCCTTGATGATTAATTTTCTATTCACGACATTCCTTTTGTTTTTTTTTCTTTTTGTGTTTTTTTCCTGGAGAAATTCTACAGACAACAGGCCTGCGTCCCCACTGCGGCCTCGTGGCTGACGTGGTAGTCAAATTATTTAAAAAATAAAAAAATAAAAGACAGAAACAATGAAAGTTGCTCGATATAAAACTCTTCGTCTTCGAAGCCCTTTGTCCATAAAGCTACTTGGGATGAAAGAATGAAGACGGAATAAAGCTCACAACTCCATTCATTAAAACAGAAGGATGATGACTTCTATCACCATTAAAGAATGTTGGCAAGTATTTCCTAGTTATTCCATAATTATAGAAAATACTTGTAAAAAGTTAGATGTGTTCAACAGATGAACTCAAGAACAGATACAATACAATAATGGAGACAAATAGTTCTAAACAGAACTGAGAGAATACTTTAAAAAAATATTATTTACACACTTTCGGTGGCAGAGACTTTTTGGTTTCTAAGTTTGGGAGAAAAAAAAATATATCAGTGAAATGCAGGAGGGTCTTGTGCAGGACTTGTGTCTAATTTAGTACTTCAGATCTCTTACATGCTTGAAATCTCTTATTTCTATTCTCAACTACCTTGCAAAAGATGGTACATTTGCTTGAGAATCCAAATTGTTACAGCTCTACCTTTCCTTATCACAACAAAATTCATTCCTTCCATTCTCGCGCGTCCCAATTTTAATCTCAGAAATACTCCTCCTTGCACCCACATCTCCATTCTTGGCCTTCAAATCTTCTTCAGCTACAACACTCCGGTGCACCGGAAACCGGAACGAGACCACCAACCTGGATGCATCTACTAATGCATTCGACTTCTCCTTCTTCCCTCGGAGCCAAATCTTTGAAACGAAGAAGCTCTCTCTTTTGCTCCTTCCAATTGCACTTGGCAACAACCTGAGTGTGTCTTCGGGCTCAAATTCACAGAGGCAGACAGCGCAGTCAAAGGGGTTCTTCAACCCTATAATAGTTTTGTAATGGAAGATAGGGAGGGGTTCTTCAACACTTGCAAAATATTTGGGTTTCTGTCTTTTATTTTTTTTATTCTTTAAATATTCAGTTGCCACATCAGCAATGAGGCCACGTTGGGGACGCAGGCCAGTTGCCTATAGAATTTCTCTTTTCCCCTGTCAACACATTTCATTGTATTAACTTGGGACCAAAGTCACCAAACGCTTGAAGACTTTCGGACATCATCAACAATTTGAATAGATGTGTCCAAACTCTCATCACAGACAAATGGAAACGGCATATGATATTAAAAATAAAAATTTTATATATAATTATTTTTTTCACATTTTATTGATGTGATTGATTGTATATTAAAAAAATTGATATAGTCAATCACATTAGTAAAGTACACATATAACACTAAAAAATAACTGTATATAACATTACTCTATTAAAAAATGAAAACTATTGAAATTGTTAACCCGATAATACTGACAAATTATTTGGTTCATCTTACTAATAAAATAAAAAATTATTTGTGATGTGAAGTTGATGAGTAGGATTTTTTTTCTTAATAGATAAGAGAAAAAAAGTTGAATAAAAATAGTATAAAATTTAAATTTATTATAATATAATTTTTTAATATTTCTTTTGTTATAAAATTTGAAAAAGTTGAATTATTTTTTGTATTTTATTTGGAAGTTTGAAAAAGTTGTAATGATTAGATAAAAAAGTGGAAAATTTGAAATTGAAAAATATTTGTGTTTAAATGGTGTTTTGATGTTGAGATGAGATGAGATAGATTGAAACTAGCTAAGATATAGTTAATTTAAGATCATTAAAAAATTTAGTTCTTTCAAAAAAATTATTAAGAAATTTACAACTTAAATTTATTTTTAGGATACTTATAACTTGAGCTTATCATGTTTGACCCAATTTATATACAAAAAAATCTTTAAATAAAAAGAATTAGTGGTGTGATCCCGGATTATCTTTGAACATCTCTTAGATTAATGTTACTCATTATCCTAATTATTATCATCATTTTATAATTTCATGATGTGGCATTAAATAATTTGAAGCTATTGACATATCTTTTTTTTTTTATCATCATATAATCTAATGACATATCATAAAATGATGATATGATGGTGAAAAAAAAAGATGATGAATAAATTTTTGAAGTACTTTAGATATATATATATATATAAGCAAAGACTTTCTCCCCACACACACACGTATAGACAAAAATGCTAGTTTGACACCTCATTTTGTATTTTTCTTAAATATTTTTTTATTTGATAGTTAAATAAATTATTATTAATTTATTTATATTTTTTAATATTTTTTAAAATTATAAAAAATAAAAATAAATAAAAATTTAAAAAAAAAAACAATTTGATGATTTTTGGCCTAGTAGTAAAATGAAGCAATCACGGCAAGTAGCTTGGCCCATATATATATATGATTATTGCAGAAAGAAATTATAATTTATTCAACCTTCGGTGAAAAGGACGTATGGACACTTTTGATATTCACAAATATTATGAGATAATAATAAGCATGGTCGTGATGTCCTCTTTTTCTTAGCAGGCAATTGACGCTATGACCTGATTTTCTAAATTATAATAAACGGGTATACTTCGTTTTCCATCAAATATTCCTAGTCATGACTTGGGAGTTTAAAGCCAAATATAATGACTTTATTAAACTTTCCTGAAATCATTAGTACGTATTAATAGAGCCATCGACCTACCAACCATGAATATATATATATATATATATATATATGACGTACGTATAGTGGGTCGTTAATTCAATATTCCAACTTGAGTCGTCATGATAAGTCCGACGACCTACATGTGGCGCCCTTGGGACCCTCATGAATTCAATGTGTGTAGGCCAAGTCCGACGAGTGTTGATCAAGTGAATTTCTACAAATAACATTAAACGTTGGATATATAATGATAATACAATGACTGAAGGGAAGCAAAGGGTTAGATATTTGGACATCAATCAAGAAGTGGATGGCCGATCCTTCAATTTTTTGATCAAATTCCATTTTTTTTTTTTTTTTTCCTTTTCTCTGACTAGTTTTATTAATTGAATCAAACTTTTCAGTCAGCTTGTGTAGCCAACTTTCGTGGAAATTCGGATAAGCATAGCATTGTAAATTTGATCACGTGCTGGACAGGATTTTTCCCCACTAAAGAAAAAAATAGTCTCAAGATCAGAGAGAACATGACTTGGCTTTACAAATTCACTTCAAAGCCTAATTTTTTTCCTTGTATCTCATAACTTTCTTTTATACTAACTTCGTGTTGGGAGCTGTTCTGACACAGAGATGATTCTAAATAAAAGAGGGACGAAATTTAACGTGGTTCGGCAATTGCCTACGTCCACAGCTGCTGTAATTTCACTATAAAATAATTTTTACAGAAATATCTCTTGTAAACTCTCTCTGCTCACCCACTCTGTTTTTCTCTTCTTTCTCTCCCACTGTCTACACCATTCTGCACATTTAAGCTCTCCTATTCATAGGAGAGCAGACCATTTACGGTGCAGCAATCTACTGCAGAAACTAAGGGGTGGGTGCCTAATAAAACAAAGAG
The DNA here is from genome assembly GCF_018687715.1 of Carya illinoinensis. Lineage (NCBI taxonomy): Eukaryota > Viridiplantae > Streptophyta > Magnoliopsida > Fagales > Juglandaceae > Carya > Carya illinoinensis. The sequence continues at coordinate 7,389,443 of NC_056755.1, read as the reverse complement.
AAAAACGGTGCTGGGGTGCCTAGTATGCCAAAGGAGCAAACGGTGCATAACTCACCGTTCACCATTTTGTCTCTACCCATAACAATCTCCCACTTGGAGACAAATGAGTCTACATATCTTCATAGCAACCATCACAGCAATTTCAAGTCATGCCTTTAAGTACGAAGGCCAACTAAAGTTATACACAGCTTCAGTTTGTCAGCAGTAACTACTTTTGTAAACATGTCTGCTGGGTTCTCTACTCCTCGAATCTTCTCAAGTATTAGCTGTCCACTATCGAGAAGAGATCGAATAAAATGGTATCGCAACTGTATGTGTTTTGTTCTGGAATGAAAGGCTGGATTCTTTGCAAGAAAAATAGCACTCTGACTATCACTGTGCAGAATACCTTTTTCATTCTTCTTTCCCAATTCCTCCAAGAATGACTGCAACCAAACCATTTCCTTCCCTGCTTCAGTTATAGCAACGTATTCCGCTTCTGTAGTTAAGAGAGCAACAATCTTCTGTAACTTAGAAGCCCACGATACAGCTGTACCACCCAGCGTATACACAAATCCAGTAGTACTTTTTCTGCTGTCAACGTCACCTACTAAATCAGCATCTACATATCCCTATAGTTTTAAACCTGCTTTTGTAAAGCATAGTGACGTATCTGAAGAGCCTTGTAGATATCTTAAAATTCACTTGACTGCTTCCCAATGCTGCTTTCCTGGATTACTCATGTACCTGCTCACAGCTCCCACTGCTTGTGCAATATCTGGCATTGTACAGACCATGGCGTACATAAGACTACCAATAGCAGATGCATAGGGTATTCTGTTCATGCATTCTTGCTCTTCCTCCGTCTTTGGCGACTGATCCTTAGTTAGTCGAAAGTGACTAGCTAAGGGTGTGCTCACTGGTTTCGCCTTGTCCATGTTAAACCTTCTAAGCACCTTCTTTACATACTCCTCCTACGAGAGCTTGAGAGTATCATTAGACCTGTCTCTAATAATTCTCATACCAAGGATTTGTTTTGCAGCACCCAAATCCTTCATCTTAAACCGCTTTGACAACTGCTTCTTCAGTTTATTGATCTCCTCGATGCTTGACCCTGCAACGAGCATATCATCCACATACAATAGTAGGATAATATAAGAGTTGTCAAAGTTCTTCATATAGCAACAATGGTCAGCCTGCAGTCTTGTAAATCCATTACTGCACATGAAGTTGTCAAACTTCCGGTACCATTGTCGTGGAGCTTGTTTTAGGCCATACAAGCTCTTCTTCAGTTTGCAAACTAGATTCTCTTTTCCCTTCACTGAGAATCCTTGTGGCTGGTGCATATAGATGTCTTCCTCCAAATCACCATGAAGGAATGCAGTCTTCACATCTAACTGCTTAAGATGTAGATTCTCTGCAGCCACAATTGCCAACACTAGCCTGATCTTAGTCAATTTTACAACTGGGGAGAAAATGTCTGTGTAGTCGACGCCTTCCTTTTGTTGAAACCCCTTCACGACCATTCTGGCTTTGTAGCGCTTGCTACCATTGTGTTCTTCCTTAATTCTGTACACCCATTTATTGTGCAAAGCCTTCTTGCCTTTTGGAAGCTTAGTTAGCTCCCATGTCTGATTTGACATCAGTGACTCCATCTCATCTTGCATGGCTTTCTCCCACTTGATCGAATCTTCAATTTGTAGAGCTTCATCATAACTTTCCGGTTCACCACTATCTGTTAGCAAGATGTAATGTAGAGATGGTGAGAACCGCTGTGGTGGCTTGATTGTCCTTGAAAATCTTCGAATAATAGTGAGTGGTGTACGTTGTTCGATCTGTGTATCATCATTTTCTTGATCCTCGTTCTGATCAGTGTTAACTCGAGTAACATCAAAATCAACAACCTCAGGTTTCTTTGGCTGTTCCTCAGGTTCAGCTTGTGACTTAGCTTTGTACAGAATCTGCTCATTAAATATCACATTTCTACTTCTGATGATTTTGCGATTTTTATCATCCCAAAATCGATAGCCAAATTCTTCATCACCATAACCAATGAAAAAATATTTTCTAGTTTTGGCCTCTAACTTGTTACGATCAGTAGAATCTATGTGAACATATAATAAACAGCCAAAAACTTTCAAATGGGAAAGATTTACCTTCTTTCCGCTCCAGACTTCCTCTGGTAGATCGAACTTTAAGGGAACTGAAGGTCCAAGATTAATCAAATAGGCTGCAGTGTTAACTGCATCAGCCCAAAAACATTCAGGCAATCCTGAATTTAGCCTCATGCTTCTGGCACGTTCGTTGAGAGTTATGTTCATGCGTTCAGCTACGCCATTCTACTGCGGTGTCCCGGGAATAGTCTTCTGAAATCTAATCCCATTTGCAACACAGAATTCTTTGAACCCTCCGTCGATGTACTCTCCTCCATTGTCTGACCTCAGACATTTTAACTTCAAGCCTGTTTCATTTTCAACCATAACTCTCCACTTCTTGAAAGTATTAAATGTGTCAGATTTATTTTTCAAAATATAAACTCATACTTTCCTGCTTGAGTCATCAATAAAGGAAACATAGTACCGCGATCCTCCAAGAGAAGCGACTGGGGATGGCCCCCACAAATCTGTGTGCACCAACTCCAACTTTGTAGACTTTGGAGTTCTACCATTTTTTAGGAAACTAACTTTTTTCTGCTTCCCAAAAATGCAACCTTCACACATATCGAAATTAGTTGATTCCAACTTTGGTAACTTCCCCTTGGATAATAGTACTTTCATTCATTTCTCACTCATGTGACCAAGCCTTTGATGCCATAGGTTGGCATTTGCATCAGCAATTGCAACAGTATCTCTAATACTTGAAGTCATGTATAGAGTACCTGTTTTTGTGCCTCGAGCTACTACCATAGCTCCTTTTGTTATCTTCCATGTGCCACCGGTAAATAGTACCGAATACCCATCAGCATCAAGTTGTCCTACAGAAATCAGGTTCCTTATGAGCTTAAGAATATGTCGCACCTTCTATAGTAACCATGCACTTCCATTGGGCAGATTGATTGGTACATCTCCCATGCCTTCGATTTCCAACGCTTCACCATCTGCTAAGTATACCTTCCCGAAATCACCAGTGACATAATTCTGCATGATTTCTCGGTATGCTGTAGTGTGGAAGGAGGCTCCTGAATCTAACACCCAAGATTCAATTTGGTTGTCGACTGAAAGGAGTAAGGCATCTCGGAGATCTTCTGTTGTGGCATTAGCAGAGTCATGCTCATTTTTCTTTTTAGCTTCCTTGCAATTATTTTTGAAGTGGCCAATCTTGCCACAATTCCAGCACTGTACTTGTTTTCTGGACCTAGATTTACTTCTGCCTCTTCGGGACTTCGACCTGCCCCGATTTGAACTTCTACTAGCTCCTCTACCTCTCATCTCGAGGTTTAAGGCAGAACTGGAAGTTGATGCTTCTCCTATATCTCTTCTGCGAACTTCCTCGCTAAGAATATGGTCTCGGATATCTTGATACTTCATCTTTGTTTTGCCATAAGAATTGCTAACAGCTGTTCTCATGGCCTCCCAGCTTTTTGGCAATTGAGCTAGAGCAATCAGTGCACGTACTTCATCATCAAATTCAATCCCCACTGAAGCTAATTGATTGATGATGGTGTTGAACTCATTCAGATGCTGAATAACTGGAGTTCCTGCTGCCATTCTCAAGTAGAATAGCTTGTACATCAAATGTACTTTGTTATTGGCTGATGGCTGCTCGTACATGTCTGATAGAGCTTTCATCAAATCCGCTGTGGTCTTTTCCTTTCCCACATTGTGTGCAACTGATCTTGACAGTGTTAGTCGAATGACTCCCAACACTTGTCTATCAAGGAAACTCCAATCTTCATTGCTCATGTCATCTGGCTTTCTTCCTAGGAGTGGAAGATGTAGTTTCTTCCTATAGAGATAATCCTCTATCTGCATTCTCCAGTAGACAAAGTATGTACCGTCAAATTTCTCGATACCAACACCTTTAGCTTCTTCTCCAGCCATAACTTTACAAATGAGTTCAAATTCAAACAAATAAAGATCACTGTTGTGTCTGAAACACTCGAATTAGCAGGAAACGAGTCCGGAATGATCCAAATAGTTTGTCAGCACTATTTGATCGTCGCGATGGAACTCCAACTGGCGTGATCTAGCCCAAAATGATCTGCAACACGTGGATGGTTTAGATCCAATGTATTGATGATGAATCTCAAAATTTTGACCGTACGGATGAGTCCGGAATGATCCAAATAGTTGAAAAGCACTATTTGATCGTTGAAATCGGACTCCGAATGGCTTAGATCTAGCCCAAAACAAATCTGAAAAAAGGACGGTTCTGATCTGTCTGGCACGTGGGATACACGCGCTGCACAGTGCGAGTGGACAGCACTGTGTGCGTGTGGGAGAGAGTGAGGCGCATGTGACACACGCGCGCAAACCTCTATAGGGCGCGTGGGTGCGTGTCCGTCAGGCGTCTTCAACCTCTGGAGCGCGTGAGGGCGCGTGGGCGCGTGTGGATCATGCGTCTTCAACCTCTGGAGCGCATGGGGGAGCATGGGTTGCAGCAGATGCACGCGCCGATCTTCTTGGGGCGCGTGTAGGCTCGTCCGACCTCCGTTTTTGATTCCGTTTGCGACAACGGATTCTTCTCGACGCGAGGAATACCGTGGAGTTGTCAAAAATTAATTTTGAACAACTTGAATTTTCAGACAGCTCGAACCAGTGCTCTGATACCAGTTGTTGGGAGCTGTTCTGACACAGAGATGATTCTAAATAAAAGAGGGATGAAATTTAACGTGGTTCGGCAATTGCCTACGTCCACAGCTGCTGTAATTTCACTATAAAATAATTTTTACAGAAATCTCTCTTGTAAACTCTCTCTGCTCACCCACTCTGTTTTTCTCTTCTTTCTCTCCCACTATCTACATCATTCTGCACATTTAAGCTCTCCTATTTATAGGAGAGTAGACCATTTACGGTGCAGCAATCTGCTACAGAAACTAAGGGGTGGGTGCCTAATAAAACAAAGAGAAAAACGGTGCTGGGGTGCCTAATATGCCAAAGGAGCAAACGGTGCATGACTCACCGTTCACCATTTTGTCTCCACTCATAACACTTCGGCGCTCGAGGCAACTTCCAGCTTTGAAATATCTCAAGTACTACGTATAATATAAAACCGATCGATCGAGAGCTTGATCGAAATCATCATAGAAAGAGATCTTGATCATGGAATTGCAAATGGTACTGTTTCGGATGCTCGTGTTAGTGATCATTTGCTCAGTTAATCCATTCGTGCGAGCATCGAACGTAATAAACAATTCATGTCAAAAAGACTCTGGGAATGTAAGCATTTCATACCCTTTTGCAATCGGAAATGGTTGCTACGTCGAAGATTGGTTTGAGATAGTCTGCAGATCATCGAATAACTCTTATGATCTGGGATTTCCAAAGCCCTTTTTGAAGAAGTTCAATTACCTGGAAGTGCTGGAGATTGACATAGATAAAGCCAGAGTTCGAGTCAGCTATCCCATATTTTCGAGTTGTACCAATGTCACGAACAGCACAAAGAATCTGGTGTTAGAGAAAAGTCCTTTCGACTTCTCCGCCGGCAAGAACAGCTTCATTGCCATGGGTTGCAATAACTCTGCCTCCATGTGGTCCATTTTTCCCGATGACTCGGTTTCATATGGTGGGTGCAAATCCCCTTGTGACAGAGCTCCATTCACAAAAGGAATATTTGCAACACCACAAATTGTTGCCAAACTACACTTTCTTCTTATCTCAAAGCATTCTCTACAACTATAGAGCCGAAACTTAGTTCCTCCCCCTATAATGGTAGTAGTGAGTGCAAGTATGCATTTTTAGTAGACCAGAATTGGTTTGAGACCAATTTCACATAGCCGAATCCAAATATGTTCGTTCCAGTGGTATTGGACTGGAGCCTTGACAATACTACTTTCAATTCTCTTCCCATACGGAAAAACATGACGGCAAGAGAATACAAGAACTCAACCTGTTCTTGTTATCGGTGGCTGATGTTGCAAAACATTCCTACTATTTTTTGTCGGTGCGAGAGTGGCTACCGAGGAAATCCGTATCTCGTTGGAGGATGTGAAGGTAAATTTCTCATTCGTAACAACCTATTTAATCCATTTAATTCTTGAAAGCTTTTGTTTTGGAATTGGAAGTCAACGTAGAAAGGTGCAAAATAAATTTAATGAGCATAGTTATTTTTGAAATGATATTACGTCGACATTGACATGATCTGCAAATAAAATTTAAAAATGAGTTTTATTGCAAATTAAGTCATATTGGAGTCGTTTTTGTTTTTTTATTATTATACATAAACAGAACATCATTTTACAAATTAACCTGCATGCATTTTTTATGAAATGAAAGTATAAAATACTTATATTTACTATTTATACCATTGTTGAAAAAACCGGCCTTATATATATGTTCAGCGTTAATTGGAAAATGATATAAATTTAAAAAATTGAGTAAAGTCGTCCATGAAAAACAGAAAGTAGAAAATAACACGACAATCGTAAAAGTGACTCGGAGGACATTAATAGAGAAAGATTACGCACTATAATATATAGAGGTATGTATATTTTTTTTAACCATAAATACTTTTTTTTTTTAAGAGAATGGTACTCTAATTTTATTGAATGTCCTCACTTATGGTAGAGGAAAACCGTAGTTATAACTCAATACCTGAGGTTACATGAGATAAGACTAAAATCCCAAAACCCAAGTATCAAAATGAAGTATATTAGATAACACAATTAAAGGAGAAAACACTAGCCATAATGCACCGAACCCGCATCAAATAAACAAACCAAAAAAGTGCATGCTTAGCAAATAAAACCTGCAATCAAAATAAAACAAAGTAGCAACAAAACTGTTATCAATGTCGTATAACTTGTAAATCTGCTTGGTCCATTCGAATATCTCCTTTATTGACTTTTGGAAGATTGTCTCTAGTATTGAAAACTAGATCAATGCCTCTAGTGCCCAATTTAGCTAATCTGTCTACTACATGGTTCGTTTCCTAAAACGAATGGTAAAGACGTATCACCATGGAACGAGCCATCTCTGTAGCCTCTTTCTAGTATCTCTGACTCAGCCAAGGAACTTGCCCACCTTTCTCCCACCAGTTAACTACTAGTTTAGAATCTATTTCCATCTCTATATGCTTAATATGCATTTTCGCATATAGACTAAGGCCATCAGCTAGTGCTCTTATTTTCACCAAATTGTTAGAATTAATACCATAAAATCGAACAAATGAAAAAATCATATGACTATTCTTATCGTGCAGTATCCCTTGACCTCCACTTCTACCATGATTACCAAGACTGCTGCCATCCACATTAAGGTTAGCAAAACCCTAAGCCAGGTGCATCCACTTCATGATAACCTGCATTGACTTTTTCTAGACAAGCATATTCTTTAAACCGAATTGTTGTAATGTCACCGCATCAAAGTGTTTGGTGAATATTCATTTTAGTGTTCATGAGTTGAGCTAAAAAAAAAAAAAAAATTGATCTTGTAGCACACTTGCTTTCTAGTTTGTCTACCCTCCATTCTAGATTTACATATGCATAACCACATACACCAGCTTATTAAAGAAGGGAGAATGCCAATCGAAACGTTGATTTGCTAAACTGCCTAAGTCTTGGATAACCATTGTTGAATTTTACCACGCCATGTATTGGTAGTTTCAATATTTAGACCCAGAGCTGCTTCAAAATATTTCCAAACAATGGTAGGAATCTCTCCTAAAAGTAATGAATGATTTAAAGATTCACAACTAACCTATTGACAACATTCACATTTAAAGGGCATCAAAATGTTCAACTTCATAATATTGTGGTCAAAAGTCAAAACGTTAAACATACCTTTCCACATAAATATAGAGACTTTACTCGGAATTAATTTATGCCAAATCCATTTAGCCCACAAAACTTTTTCTTTAGGATCATGGTTGTATAACCAAGCTGACGAGGTCGTAAAATTTCCATTTTGCTCTGCTCTCCATATCAGAATATCAGGACCTGAAGAGAGACAAATGTCTTGTAACTTTAGCTCTTCACAGATATGGTTCCCCAGCATCTCCTGTATTTTCTCCCAATTACCTCCCATAAAAGAAAAAATCTCAACTATAGTCAACTCAAGGTCTGTTACTTCAGAGTGTTCTCCAAGAATCCCCAAAGAAAACCAGTTTTCATACCAAAAGAAGAAATATTTTAATCAAAAAAGGATTACATAAAAATAAATTTATAAACTGACGTGCCTTGATGCAGTACGTTAAATTGTAAAATATTTACTCTTAATGTAAAATTGATCTATGCATCACATGAAACCATGTCAACTTGTAGATTTACTTTTGTGAAATTTCTTTGTGTCTATAATAGTTCTCTTTCAGATATGATTACAACCTTAACCTTTCAACCCATGCATGGGGTATCGTCAACCATCATATATAACCAGATTATCCCTTTGCAAAAGATCACCTCTACTTATTTTGTGTAAAGGTTTTTCAGATCTAATTATTGTATCATAAGGAGGCAAGCCTTCTCTCAATGTTGGATTAAAATATTTTCAAATTGTTTTCAAAATTTAATAAATTTCAAGTAGAAGACACATGATGAAGTAGACCTTACTCATCATGTATTTGTTATTTATTTAATATTATTTTAAATATTTATACGGAAATCAATAAATATTACAGAATACTCTATTCTATGCATAACTCTTTCTCTGTTACTTAGACCCTGATCAAATCTCAAATTACCTATGAAGATTTTTTCCCTTACATGAGTTATGGCAATAGTTGCTTATTTACACGCTTGCATGCACATGTTAAGATCAAAACCTGATCTATCCAACCTGCATGCATGAGTCGCGCAAAACAATATAATTAAAAATTAATGGCGTCTTTTGGACGAATCTCTCTCTCTCTCTCTCTCTCTCTCTCTCTCTCTCTCTCTCTCTCTCTCTCTCTCTCTCTCTCTCTCTCTCTCTCTCTCTCTCTCTCTCACTGTAGGGACCATCCCAACCGAACGGCCCTGAAATGTACAAAAAAGCCCATAGTACAATAAAAACCAAGAAGCTCAGAGTATGGGTCCATCATAGAAGGGTAGTCAAGAAGAATTCGAAAAGAGATATACATGGCACCACCTCTCGCCTAGTGGGGGGTCCATCTGGTGGGACCCTTCCCACCAGGAAAAGGTGGTGTTAAATTCATGATAGTCGTCGTCAACTATTTTACAAAATGGGCAAAAGCAGAGCCGTTAGCAACGATCACAGGCAAAGCTGTGACAAAATTCTTATGGAAGAATGTCATCTACAGGTTCGGGATTCCCCAGAGTATTATAACCGACAATGGGTGCTAGTTCGACTCAAATCACTTCAAAGAATGGTGTGCGGAGTTAAGGATCAAGGCAAAGTACTCCTCTCCAGGCCACCCCCAAGCAAATGGTCAAGCTGAGGCGACAAATAAGATGTTACTCTCAATCCTAAAAAAAAAAATGTCACAAAGAATAAAGGAGACTAGGCGAAGGAGCTGCCAGGGGTACTCTAGGCGTACAAAACTACAGCAAAAACTCTAACAGGGGAATCCCTGTTTACGCTGGTGTACAGATGCGAGGCGATTACAGCAGTGGAAGTAGGGCTGCCAACCTACAGAACGAGCCATTTCTCGGGTGCCCGAAATGACAAAAAGATAGAAGAATACCTCGACTTACTCAAAGAAGAAAGAGAGATAGCCGAGACTCGGATGCTGCAAGAAAAAAGGAAAGATGCGCAGTACTTCAACAAAAGTGTAAGACCCAAGACCTTTAAAGTAGGTGACCTGGTTTTAAAAAAAAAGCGAGGTGACTACCCAAGGCAAAGGAAAAATGGGACCCCAATAGGAAGGTCCTTATCTAGTAATAGCCAATAACCAGCCCGGATCGTACCGATTAAAAGACAGCGAGGGCAAGGAACTACTGCAACCATGGAACGCAAAGCACTTGAAGAAATTTTATCAATGATTTTTAGTATTTATTGGTTTAAACATTCCTTCTCTTTATTTTTATTCAATGTTTGCGACATCACTATTTATGAATATATTACGTTTTGATCATTAAGAATTCTGCGTAGAGAAAAAAGTTCCCAGGGGTGAATATAAACGCCATATAAAAAAAGGGGGCTAGAAAGGTCAGGGACCGCTTGACCCTAAACACTAAAGACAAGCCTTAGCAGCTTCTGGTGCCATGAAAAAAGGGCGAGAAAGGTCAGGGATCGCTCGACCCTAAACACCAAAGACAAGCCTTAGCAGCTTGTGATGCCATGAAAAAATGGCGCATAGGTCCTCAGACCACGCCGACCCTAAACACCATAGACAAGTTTTAGCAGCTTGTGGTGCCATGAAAAAAGGGCGTATAGGTCCTCAGACCATGCCGACCTAAACACCAAAGACAAGCCTTAACAGCTTGTGGTGCCATGAAAAAATGGCGAGAAAGGTCAGGGACCGCTCAACCCTAAACACCAAAGACAAGCCTTAGCAGCTTGTGGTGCCATGAAAAAAAAGGTGAGAAAGGTCAGGGACTGCTCGACCCTATACACCAAAGGCAAGCCTTAGCAACTTGTGGTGCCATGAAAAAAGGGCGCGTTGGTCCTCAGACCACGCCGACCCTAAACACCAAAGACAAGCCTTAGCAGCTTGTGGTGCCATGAAAAAAAGGCGAGAAACGTCAGGGATCGCTAGACCCTAAACACCAAAGACAAGATTTAGCAACTCGTGGTGCCACGAAAAAAGGGCGAGAAAGGTCAGGGACCGCTAGATTCTAAATACCAAAAGCGAGCCTTAGCAGCTTGTGGTGCTATGAAAAAAGAGCGCGTAGGTCCTCAGACCAAATACAAGCCTTAGCAACTTGTAGTGCCATGAAAAAAGGGCGAGAAAGGTCAAGGACCACTCAACCCTAAACACCAAAGACAAGCCTTAGGAACTTGTGGTGCCATGAAAAAATGGCGAGAAAGATCAGGGACCACTCGACCCTAAACATCAAAGACAAGCCTTAGCAGCTTGTAAGGTCGTACTTCTGTATCCTTGAGTTCTAAGGAGACAGGACCCCAAGTCTGGTTGATGAGACACGACCGTGCGACCAAAGCGTGAGTAATAGCAGCAGCATGGTCAAAGTGTCATGCAATGGTGCAGTTGAGGATAGTTTATAGCCATGAAAAAAGAGCACGTAGTTCCTCAGACCATGCCGACCCTAAACACCAAAGGCAAGCCTCAGTAGCTTGTGGTATCTTGAAAAAAACAAGAATTAAAAGAACACAGTGGCCAAAACATTCAACAAAGCAAATCAAAGTCCATTGTTACAAATATACAAAATATAGAAGTACCAAAAAAAAATTATCCACAGTCAAATACACAAAAAGAGAAATTAATCAAGTGGTATCATTAGCCGGGAAGGCTCGGGGCACGTTGGCAAAAGCATCAGGCATCTCTTTTCGCCCAAACTCATCAACTATGCAGCGGGAAGTTTCCTCAGGATAGAACAATTCCCAGTCGAGAATCCTAAGGTTGGTGGCAGGATCAACCAAAAGACGGTCCCTTAGCCTCAAAATGCCACAGCCATACCCGTAAGCAAAGGCATTGTCCCTTGTAGCAGGGACATGTGCCAACTAGGCGAGAAGCCATGCGACCTCCTCCTGAGCAGCAGTCAGCTCCCCCTCCTTCTCAGATAGACTCCGCTAGCTGGCTCCAAGGGCCAAGTTTGCCTCCCGAAGAATATTCTCGAAGGACCTGTAGCTGTCTTGAGAACGGGACAGGTCACTACGAAGAGAGGACAATGCTTTATCGCGGGCAGCAAGCTCGGTGTTCAGACGAGAGCTCTCAGCCTTAAGGCTCTTCTGGGCCTCTGAAAGTTGCCGCCTAGCTGAGTCCCTCTCTGAAAGGAGAATTGACTAAGCGAAGTCAACTTTGGCCTTGGCCTCATTTGCTAGGCAGACTGCTTCATGCAGTGCAAGAAGTTCAGCCTCGTGAATCTCAAGATCACCTTGCAAAGAATGGGAGTAACCCTCGTATTGCTCCAGTAGGATCTTCAGCTCCTCCCTATCCTCGGCCAAAGCTGCCAATTCAACTCTATCAGCCCGCCATCTCTCAGAGGCACGTTTGGCTATGTAGCACAACTGGCGACGCTCCTTAACCTCCTCCTCGAGATGGAAACGGTCAGCAACTATCCAGGCGGCCAAGTCATTAATCCCCTATGAAAAAGAAAAACAAGCAACCAACATGAAGAAAGGTGAAGATACTAAAGAAGTATATGTAAAAGGGGACAAAAGGCATAATACCTCAGAAAGCCAATTTTTGAAACGGATAGCCATCTGGGTAGTGGCCTCGACCTGGGAATTGACTCCTGTTGAAGAATCACCACTGCTAGCTTCCCCCCTCACGAGCTCACTGGGGGCTGGACGGGTCTCTCCCTCAGGCCTCACAGGCGAAGCCATCGTCTTCCCCGACAAATCAACCAGGCGCAATGGGGGCAGAGGAGGTGCTGGTTGAGCTAGTTTAGCCTCACAAAGACGAGCGTCTTCCTTTAGGAAATTCACCCACTCCTCCTCAAGGAAGGAGTTAGTGTCCCCGCCAAAAGAGGAGGCATGGGTAGGAGGAAAAAAGAGTCCAGGCCTGCTACCAACTGTCAAATGGGTCTTTCCCCCAAAGATGGTATCCGGTAAGCTCTCGGGGGAAGTTTGGCTTGAATCAATCTCGCCGCCTGTTTCAGCCAGGCGTGGAGGGACATCCCTTGTGGCACCTTCCACCCCATCCACAGGTATGGCACCCAACATTTCCCTATGGCCACCTGTGGGCAAAACAGTGGCCACCTTAGCAGGGGCAGCGGTAGAAGAAGGGGGCGAGCAAGCTCCCACCGCAGTGATTGAGTCAAGATTAGGGGCCGCAACCACTCTTGCGCCCAACTCGAACTGACTCACCCTCCCTGCCAGCACAGGAAACTCAAACACAGGGGCAGGCTCTTGTGTCCCAAGCACAACCTAGGGGGAGGCGGCCAGGCCAAAAAGGGCTAGGTCGGCTAGACTCTCCACATCTCTTAGGCTGCGAGAACGTGGCGACGATGGGTAGAACCCTGGCTGTGGCTTTCCCCTACAGTTACGGCAAGGACCTCCGATTGGGGCGACAGGGGCTCAATGGCGGTCAGCTTCGTAGTCGCCTGGGAAGGGGTGCCCTTTTGCAACACCGGGGCCTAGACACCTCCTGAGGGCGCCAGGGCCTCCTGTTGAAGAGAAGAAGGCGGGGAAGAATCTCCAGTGCGAGCTTTCTTGGCGGCCGCGTGCCTCATTCTTTTTCTTACTCTTCTTCTCCCTCTTCTCGGCGGCCACCTCCTTATCTCCATCGTCCTTCTTCTTGCTTCTTTTTTCTCTCTTTTCGGCAGCCTCCTCCTTCTCCCCCTCTTCCGAACGTATTTTCCTTTTGGAGGGTTCAGACCTCGTGGTCTTCTCAATGGGCTTCACCAGGGGAGAAGGAATGGTGGCAAAAATCATGAAGTCACACCCTTGAACATAAGACCGATTGGGAGACTTCAAGAACCGATCAATATGGGCGGAGGTCAGCAAGCTATCAGTCCAAAGTGCCTCTAGATTAGCTTTGGCCAAAGAATGAACTGTCTTGATTCGAGCCAATTCACGATGCGACAGAGGCACCATTTTAAGCCATAGTTTCTTTTCATCAGGAATAGGGCGCAAGATCGATTTGACTGGAAAGTCATGGAAGAATTCTTCTGTGCCAGGGTATTCCCAACCCTGGCCGAAGATGTAAAAGAACTTGAAGGTCCACGCCTTGGCATTGGAATGGCGGGTCTCAAACCGGGCCAATGTTTGCCCATCGTCCTTCTTACGGAAGTTGAGAATGTTGCCTTTGGAAGCTTCCCTCAAGCTATAGAACGCCAAAAATTTTGAAGCAGTCAGATCAGGATAAGGGTCCCCAAGAGGTTCCAAAACCATACAAAATACAATGCAGATGCAGAGGTACGCCCTCAATGCAAAGGGTGCAATTCAGTGAGAGCAAGGTTGAGGATAAAAGAAACAGAAATAGCTACTTTAGTAGCAAAGCCCTCATCATCACAAATTTCAGTTTCAAGAACGCTTAAAATAACGGTTTCAGGAATACGAAAGTCTTCACGAATCTTGGAAAAATTTTTCTCTCGGATGCCTAAACGCCATCAGTGTCCAGCAAAGACTGTGCCCTCAGGAATCTCAAAAGGGCTTTCAGAAACCTCACCTTCGCGGTAGGGGGCCATTGAAATCGGTGGGGAAAGGGTAGCAAGAAAGAACAAGATAAGCGAAGAGCAAAGATAGGAATGGAATGGCAGAGAGCGTAACAGAGGAAGGAATGAAAGGCAACCGAAAAATAAAGTTTTGAAGGTTAGTGGAATGCGAAGCACCAAACAGACAAAAAAGGTGACTCTGCAAGAAGGCTAACCGGCACAAGAAAACTGTCAATCTTCTCTGACACAATGGCGAGAAATGATATCAAATCTACGATTCTTTATAACAAAATCTTTATGGGGAGAAGGAAATAATATAAAGCGGCAAGAAGGCATAATGGGCCAGAAGACACCGAAAGGCCGTGGGTCGTTTGGGCCCATGACCATATCTACATATTTTCCAAGCACCCAGGCCCATGCGATCACACCCAGCACTTTCACAGCGACAAGATTGATCAAAAACAAATTCCATCTACCAGAAGGCAAATAGAATTGGTAGGATAACTGGAGGGACTATCCCAACCAAAGGTTCCTGAAACGTACAAAAAGGCCCATAGCACAATAAAAACCAAGAAGTCCAGAGTATGGGCCCATCATAGAAGGGTAGTCAAGAGGAATTCGAAAAGAGATATACATGGCGTCACCTTTAACGGAAGGATCAAAACAGCGAGAAGTGATAGGATTATTCAAAATCCTAAGCCTTGATCTGTTCCGATAAACTTGGACGAGATATGTATAGCAAACGAGCCTATATATACAGGTAATCTTTGAGATTTCAGGAGGATAACCACTTAACTAACTTTAGTATCGGAGTGTTCGCAGGAAGAGCCCCCCTCAAGTTTCATCAAAGAAGGTAGGTCGAGTAGTGGAAGATTGGAAGTGAGACACGTCCTCAACACACACATTAACAAATTCCATTACAATATTGGCAGATATTAATGAATGTGCAAATCCCAACCTCAACACTTGATACACGCTGTGAAAATACTAAAGGTTCTTACCGTTGTGTCACTGCTAAGAACACAACGCTTTTCATAATCATAGGTATATCTTCCTTCTCATTATACGTATTAATTGCATGTACAAGACCTTTCCCTTATGTTTTTTGTAAATTCTCTGATAATTTTCATGCTAATTAATAATCAGTTGTCCCATGCATTGTCTTGATCCAAAGAATAGTTATCGGTTAATCACGTACAATTTGTCAAATTCAACTTCATTTTCGTGCTCCAAGCACACAATTAATACCCCATTTTGTTTTGTTTTGTTTCTTGGACTTTTATGTTTGGGGCAACTGGAAATTTAAGGATTAATTAATATATTAATTATATATATAAGGTAGTCAATATCTATGCAGTTTATATATTAAAGTTATATGCATAGTGCAGTATGCATAATACAGTAAATACAGCTCGGTCCTAATCTTTTATTCCTCTTTTGGAAAATCGATCAGCCAAAAACGACTTGTAAACCGTTCTCATATTGTTATTTTGCTTCGTTCTTTGCACTTTTTTAAGAAATACGTATACCACATTTTTAAAGAACTCATAGAATTTAGGTTGTTTATATTAGCTTTTAATCAATATATAGAGATTACATGATATTTGCTGTTGAGTAATATTAGATACATTAATTTTATGGTGCGCAAACTACTCATACTTCATTTTATGGTTACATGATATAAGTTTTTCGTGTAGGTCCGATGATTTTTCCACCTTTTTAAAAGGGAACATGTGAGCCTTGTAAGTACGTACATGACTCCAAGACCGTAAACATGATCATTTTCATATGTTGTACTGTTTCGGACTTTTTTCCTTATCATAAAAATGAGCTTGCACACACATATGTATTTCATATAATATATATTATCCCAGTGAATTCTAGAGTCATAAAAACTCATATTCCAACATTTGAGAACTTATAACACAGGTTGAGTAAAAAAAAAAACATATACCACAGAGTTCTTATTGTCTCCAAAGTGCAATCACCTACTAAATTAAGAAAATTAATTTGCTAGTGCTGATTGTCCGAAGAGTTGTCTCAAGTATAATCGGTCTTGAGATTAATATATAGAGTTCTCCAATCCGAAATCTACATTTTTTTTTTTTCAGTTTAATTATCATTCATCTTTTGGAGTACTTCTAGTTCAATTTTATGTGAACTTGCTTTTGGCACAACATAGTTCATTGGCAATATTCTAGCATTCATAGAAATCATGTCCATCTAGTACTCAATGCTCCTAATCAGTCATTTTATTATTTTACCATTAGTACTACTGCAATGAGTAATCTTTCAATTTCATTGAGTCAAATAGGTGTTAGCACAAGCCTTGGTGTATTATTTCTGATTTCCGATGGATGGCGGTCATACAAAGTCATAAAGAAAATGATGAGGATTAAACGCAAGGAGAAGTTCTTCAAACGAAATGGTGGACTACTGCTACAACAACAACTATTTACAAACATGAAAAAAGTCAATGTTGAGAACACCAAATTGTTTAATTGAAAGGAATTGGAGAGGGCGACTAATCGTTTTAGTGCAGATAGAATAATTGGACATGGTGGACAAGGCACCGTTTACAAAGGTATGTTGGCTGATGGAAGAATTGTTGCAATAAAAAAGTCTAACGTAATAGATGAAGAGAAACTTCAAGAATTCGTAAATGAAGTCGAGATTCTTTCACAAATTAATCACGAGAATGTGGTTAATCTGCTTGGCTATTGTTTGGAGACAGAAGTTCCGCTTTTAGTTTATGAATTCATTCCTGACGAAACTCTTGCCCAATATCTCAATGGCCAAAATGAGGAGTTTCCACCAACATGGAATATGCGTTTACGAATTGCTATAGAAGTTGCAGGGGCTGTTTTCTACATGCATTCAGCAGCTTCTTCACCCATTTACCATCGCAACATTAAGTCTACAAACATCCTCTTAGATGAGAAGTATAAAGCAAAAGTAGCAGATTTCGAAATTTCAAAATCTGTTGCTATCAATCAAACTCATCTAAGCACATTAGTACATGGAACTTTTGGATATGTAGACCATGAGTATTTTTGGTCAAGCCAGTTTAGAGATAAGAGTGACGTTTATAGTTTTTGTGTAATTCTTGCTGAACTCTTGACCAGATAAAAAGCTATCTCATCATCAAGAACTAGAGATACCAAAAGTTTAGCTGCATTTTTCGTGAGTTCAATGGAAGGGAATAATTTATTTGACATCCTTGATAATCGAGTTCTGGAGGAAGTTGAAAAATAAAAAATCATTGCGGTTGCAAACCTTGCTAAAAGATGCTTGAACTTGAACAGAAAGGAACTACCTTCAATGAGAGAAGTTGCAATGGAATTGGAGGCCAACCAAATGTCGCCAAAAGTTTCTAACCTTCAAGAGAAATATAGAGAGATTAAAGATGTCAGAACTAAAATATCCAAGCAATATGATGTTGTTTCAATATCAACAACATCAGGTATGGATAGTATGCTCATAACCTCATCTTTAGATTCACAGCCATTAATATTATCTTCTTAATCATCAAGTAATGTTACACCTTGATTTGTGTTGTATTGTTTGTTCAATTTCATCTTGTAAGTTCCATAATTTGCACTTTTCATTGTTTCACAAAGATAATCTTATATATGGTAGTATAAAGCATAAACGTCCACTTTTCTTTTCGATTTCTTAAGCATCTATTTTTATATACGAATAAAATGGTTCCTCGAGCTGCACTAGGATCTGATCTCTACTGAGGGGAAAAAAAAAGAAGATCAAAGAACTAAAACATATCCTCCATATTATATTACCCCCTGGATTTATACCGCAGTTTAGAGTTAATAGCAAAAGAAGAAATTAGCTCTTCTTTATTTTGATATTTAATAGCCACCTTTGACTTTTTCACCTTTTAAATCTTGCCTTTCTCAAGCCGATAAAAACAACAAAACCCTTGGCGTAATAGGCTTAACAAATTTAGACCATTTTCTTCATGTTCAAAGAAAGCTTCAAGCTTCATGAACAACTAAAAAAATAAACTACGTAACATCTTGGTTTATAAAGAAGACCCATCAGTCTCAGGTGACCTTTGATCGCTTAAATATTTATCTACTATTACAAGGTCTTTTGCTTAATTTGGTGTTGTGCATTAGATGTGTGGCCTATATATTTCCTTGGAGACTGACCTCCACCCAATGGAACTCACTTCTCGAGAATGACAAGGGTGCTTTAAACCCACCAGAGACCAAGCTTGTTTGCCCATCTAAACCCCTTGTGAAAGGATATCTGGAACAAATCAAATCCACAAAAATCATCAAAAATCTTTGACGAGAGGAGTGAAGCAACTAACAGTTCTTAGCCACTCTCTCCATGTTATGGTTACCATCTGCACAGACTGCAGCGCACACAGCACCACATGCCATGGGCATGGTCTTTCTAGTTACCTATTGAGTCAGTTAAATCTAAATTTGAAGAACCGGATTAGGAAAAGATGCAGAGAAATAAAGCTAAAAGATAAAATCTCACAGGTTATAACATAGATGCTTTATTTAATACCATCTGTCTCGATATCAAAAAAAAAAAAAATGCCATTTGTCTCACAAGTCACTAAGATAATTGATGTTGCTTTACATGAAGCAAGGTGATTTTTCGGCATTATCAACATCAAACTATTTCTGCTGAGACTTGAGTTCCTTCACCCTCTCTTCAGTAGCCCTCAACGCTTTTCCATAAATGCTTATTAGCTGAAAATGATAGCAATTCAAAACTTCAGAATTTTTTTTTCATGAGACCCAAAAACTTCCAATCATATTGGAAAATCATTAGAATTACCATTTCACACCAATGTAATGATGCACTGGACACAGATTTAGGAAGAATAAGTTGCAATAGTATGTCAGTCATATAATCCAAAACAGGCTCGATTCTTCTATTCTGTAACCACTTTTTCATTAGTGGCAATTTTTCTTAGTCACAAATCTCAATACGTTTCTCTTATGAAAACAGGCTATACATGTCTACAATGCAAATGTATAATCATCAACAGCAAATACAGACAAGGAGAAAGGAAAAAAAATAGTTTTGTTAGAGAACTATAGCAATATCAGATTCCAAGAAATTACTCGCAAGTAATATAATTGCAAATGTAAATTAAATTCTAATTCCCACGAGACTATTCTTCCTTCCAATATCTCCCTAAATAATCCACTAGAAAACTTTTTTCTCTGGCAAAATCAAATTGTGAAGCAGATGCATAAGACTTTCCTTATTTCTTATTGATCTTCTAAGAAGATGAGAATTAGTTCTCCAAGCTACCTCGTCAATTTCTTTGGGGGAGATAATAAATGGAGGAGACATCATTATGTTATCTCCTGATACACGTACTAACATTCCATGCTTCTCACATTGTGCTCCAAAATAAGAGCCTATCCCTGCAATACATATCATCAAGAAGTATAAGATTGAGAGAGAAAAGATTATGAAGAAAAACCTAAGCATGCTTGTCTATCTCAACCAAATATTAAATTCAATCATTTCGTGAGGACCATCATAAATGAGTAATCACAACAGGACAATCTTTAAGCAGATCTACAAGAAGTTCTGGCTTAGTTGAAGAAAGAAATTATAGGTAATTATGCAGCCTTAATCTAACCAATTTATCCCCTCAGTAAATAAATATATTCATGTAGTAAACTTTAGACAGAAAATTAAGATGGAACTTACCCCATTCAGGAGGGAATGGGTCACTAGGGGACTTATTATCTACAAACTCTGTTCCAAGAATCAATCCAGTTCCCCGAATCTGCATATTCAGATGAGTAATACAAATTAAATCTCTCATAACATAAGTTTTCACATTAACTAAAAAATTAAAAACTTTAGAGACAATTGGTACCTCCCCAATTATGGGACTGTCCGAGAATGCTTTTACACCATCTTGGAACATCGGGGAAATGCTCTTTACTTGATCGGCAATTTTTCTTTCTCTGTAAAGAAGATAGATAGCTTTCACTCAAGGACAATCTTAATATATAATCCTCCTGTTAATCATGTGGAATATACAAGTATAGATATTTAGGTATATGCCGTTGCATATATGCATATACAAGCCAAGACCCACCATTTGGGGGACAATTAAAGAAATTGTATGACAAGATACAACTCCATCAGGTCCTATTCAGTCCATCTTTGAGGGTCTTCCAATGCAATATACGTAAACTGAACTATGAAGTAAATATTTGAATAGGTAAAATTGGTTGAGAAGAAAAGAACACACTTGTAGATCTTCAGTGCTTCAATTGCAACGACACAGGATACTGGGTGTCCAGAATAAGTAAATCCATGAGAAAAAGTACCTGAAAGAAAAGGTAAATACGGTCATATACTAAATAATCATCAATTTGAGAGACTTGCTCAGGAGTGTCCAATATACCGAGTTTGTTGCTTTGAGAATGTATGACTTCTGATACTTTGGGGCTCACAAGTACAGCTCCAATAGGCATATATGCAGAAGAAAGGGCCTGGAAAATTCAATACATAATAATGAAAATTGTGCTTTGTGCCAGGATTTGAGGATTTGTCTCTGAGTTTAATTATATCCCAACTTTACCTTTGCAAGGGACACAAGGTCTGGTTTTATGTTGTACTTGTCACACCCAAACATTGTGCCCAGCCTTCCAAATGCACAAATCACCTAAGATAAACATATATGAACAAATCAGTATAATACTCTGATACAAATTAAGATTTGCACACGTAATATTAGAAACAGAGAGTAAGTACCTCATCCGCAATAAAAAGAATGTCATATTTCTTTACAACAGCTTGAATCTGCATCAAATATGAAGCATTTTATTGTCTAATGTCTCTTCTCCAACAATTTCATGAGGGGAAAGAGAGGTCTTTTTGGTATTCAAAGCATAATAACACATAATCAAAAATGAGAGGTGGCAGGTACCATCACTAAGGAATAATAATTTAAGAAAAATAATAACAGAATAAATATCTTAACTTAATTAGTCATTTTTAAGTATTGAAAGTAGAAACGAAGTGGGTGTTCTTCTGTGTATAATGTACTTCTAGAAATCAAGGACTTCTTTCATGACAAAAGTAATAACTAGGTATAGGTTGGCCAATACAAGATTTTGACAAAATCAGTTTTCTTTGCCGACCATAACTGGCACCACGTGGCAAAAATTGCATCTTTACCTGCATGATACATGTTCCCATTTGTGTGACCATGTTACTGGCAATTAGGTCAAACGTGAGGTTAATTCTGCTGAATTAATCTTGAAACAGAAAGGATTATAGTGTAAAATGATTTTCTTACGATCCCAGTGTCCCTCTTGGCTGCTAGTAAGGAGATGGAACAGAATGACTTATCGAGGCTCAATATTATACAATTTTACTCGACTCAATTCATGGAAACTGGTTGGTAAAATTGAAGAAACTCAGTGAGTCAGTTGAGTTTACTTCATGTCAATTCAAACCCCGGGCTGGCTCATGTCCAATAACTAAGGTTGAATGGAATGTTGGATTTCCTAAGTATGTTTAGAAACCATCTGTATGGTCATTGTATACTGGAAGGATTTCCTTGAAAATGTGTTGATCTTAATATGTGCCATTCAAGCATTTATTTAGATGCCCCTTGAAAGGTAGAGACTCTGAGAATGAGGTGCATTTTAAGATACAAACCATTTACCTTGTCAAAATATGTTGCAGGAGGAGGTATAACGCCTCCTGCCCCCATGACAGGTTCAGCAATGAAAGCAGCAATCTGAAATGAGCAACCATATAAATTCAGCAACAAAAGACAATCATTACACTGGTAGAATCATTTCCTCAAAAAGTTTAATGATTTTAAATAAGTTAGTTACCGTCTCTGGTCCTTCTTTGAGGATAAGATTCTCCAAATTATTGGCTAATCTGGTTGAGAAGTCCTCCTCTGTTTCTCCTGGAATATGCATTCATATTCCTAATTTAAATGATATCCAAAAATGATAACAAAAAAATCTTAGGCATCAGATGTGGTGATAACCTGGAAGATGAAAGCGCCAGTAATGAGGGCAATCAGTATGCAATACAAATGGAGCTGGCAGATCAAATTTTTGGTGCAAAGCAGGAAGGCTGTGAAAAAAATCCTCCAGTAAAAGGAATATAAGAATGTGCACGAGTACAAAAATGTCTAAAACTGAAAAAATATTTCTGTATGTAAGCCTACCCAGAAAGACTAGCTGATATCAAAGTTGAACCATGATACCTGTCAGAATTCATAGAAGCGTAAGCTACTTGGGGCACAATGTCAAGAGAATATAAAGAACAACACATCAATTGAGTGCTCTACATACGACTTCTCTCGAGCTATAAATTTCTTTTTATTTGGTCTTCCAAGTGCATTATTGTAATACCAAACCAGCTTCACCTACAAGAAAAAATTCAAGTTGTTACAGAGGCATTATTTCTTGAATTTAGACACAGCGCTTTTTTTTTCTTTTTTTTTTTTTTTGGGGGGGGGGGGGGGGGGGGGGGGGGGGGGGGGGGGGGGGGTTGGTGTGGTTAGCAACATTTGTCCAATATCCACATGTTAATATATCTATCAGTTTCTTTTATTGTATTTTACATTTACTGATAAATTTGTCTTGATAATTATAGACAACATGCATGAATGATATCTTGCTAGAGAGTGACATCTATATCTTTGTTATTACAGACTTTGAGAATATTAGAAATTGAGATATGATTGATTTATTTAATTACTCTCCCCACAACTCCATGTCAGATGCTTCCTTAACAAAGTAAACCTGAGTATCATTGGCTTCTGATCCACTGTTTACAAAGAAGGCTTTTGCCATTTTTGTTGCCGTAAAAGTTTCTAAAAGTTCCCTTGCCAGATCCTGTAAAATGGAAGAATAATGGAGCATCATAGCAAGAAAATAAAAGTGCCTCACTTATTATAAAGCATGCAGCAGTAATGGTTAATTTGTAAGCAGAAACTTGGAAGTGAAGCAATATTTTTCTAAATGATAGAAAACAAAGTAGAATAGCATATATATGTATATATATATATATATATTTATATAAAGCACACGGAGAAACAGAATAAATGAAAATGAAATCTATGATATATCAGTAAAACTAGAAATTTAAGAGAATAGAAAAATACCAAGGAAGGTTTTGTAGTACGGTTCCAAAAGGAATGGTAGAATGGCAACTTATTCAACTGTTCAGTTGCAGCAGCAACAAGTCGAGGTTCACTTCCCCCTGCAAATATTCAACATTGCAAATCAAAGTACTTCTTGTAAAGTACTTAGATGGAATTAAGGTATACCAGTGAGAAGAGTGAATGCCTTGGCATAAGAATCAAGAGGGTCACGGGCATGGGATATGTTTCAAGATACCTTCCTGACAATTACCGAACTTACAGTGAAAGACCAAGGAATTTTTCCTTTTTGAGATGGAGTAGAGGAGGACATCATAAAGTAGCAGCAAAATGGGCCACAAGAACTATCACTTAATTTCTCCAACTTATACAATAATGTATGTACAGCCTAATCTGGTTAAGCAATTTAAAAATTAATATCAGTCCAATGTTTCATCAATTTACCTCATTGTATACCAAAATTACTTCCAAATATATATGCTTAGGGATAACCATCTCTTCCCCCCTTCCCCAACTCTATTGAGGTTAATAATATTGAGATATGAGTTGTAAGAAACTAGAACAAGCTCATTATAATACAAACCAGTATAGTTGCCCAGTGCGGTAAGAAACAAACAGATTTAGTATACTTGAAGTGCCTAGTGATACTGTTTTATTCTTTAGTCAACCTTCATCACATTCAATTAAAGTCTAGTCTATAAATCCTTGTCAACTAATTAAGATGGCCACATTTTTTCCTGTCCAAAATTATAGCCCGTTTCCTCCCTTTGTAACACATGCTTCACTGCTGCCACTATTATTTTAGGCCTCATATCTTCCACTTTTGACTCCATCAGTTTGAATTAAATAACCATTTTTCACTCGTAAACTAATCCAATCACCATCATACATAGACGAACCATTTCAAGCAACTATCCCTCATATTTTCCTCAATAGGAGCTACTCCTACCCATGAACATACCACTTTGTCCCGTCTCATCTTTCTTGACATGATGGCTCGTCCAGTTAACATTCTCACTAGTCATTTCATCTGTCTTCCTTTCTTTTTTTCTTTTTTTTTTTCTTTTTGTATTTTTATCTTTTCAACACAATTACATTCTATACCATTGAGCATTGGCTAGTCTATAGCTTTCCAAAAATAATTATGTTCAACTTAATACTCCCAGTGCATTTCACCACTTAACATAAACCCTATTCTTACCATGTTCCCATATTGCAGTAAGTGCCGTTGTTGAAAATACTTTGTGACACAACACTTCATTTTCACTCATTTAGAAGAGAGATGAACACTTCAGCAGTTTAGCAATGTTTCCATAAGTTCTTTGTCTAATAGTAATATACAAATGAGATGCCAAAATAGCAGTGTTAAAACAGATTCTTGGAACAACCCATTTATCACCTTTTCATGTGGATTCAGAATAGAAATATTATAGAATCATCTTTGAAAAATAAAATGCAAGTGACATGTTCAAGCAGACAGAGAGAGAGAGGAGAAAGAAAAAAATACATCAAAGTATGTACCTAAAGCTGTGCACCACAGACCAGCGAGAGAATCTAGATATTTTTTCCCATTTATGTCATAAACATAGCAGCCCTGAAACCATCGATCAAGTTAATCATATAGATAAACTGCTCATATATATACACACACACACACACAGACAATATATTTACACACACACACACAGACAATATATTTACACACACACACATATATATATATCGATTGCAGACTCTGGTTAGGTATAATATCTCATGACAAGAAGAATGAAAATAATATTGCGAAGAGATATAAAAGAGAGTGAGGTCCATGCACAAAAGAAGTACACAAAGCCAACACCCCAAACAACGAAGAAAAATAAAGTGGTTCACCAATTGCTGAATTAGGTCCTAAGTTTAAAAAATCAATACAATGTAGAAAGAGCCCAAGATACAGGAAGGATGAACCTCCCCTTTTATGCTAAGTTCAGAGAAAACTCAGTGGAGGTCGTTCAAATTGACTTCTCTTTCCTCTTTAAAGCCCCATTGTTTCTCCCTAACCAATTGGCAACTGGACTATGTATGACAGTAAAGGATCGCTTTCCATCCTTCCAGAGCTTTCCCCCTCCAATTTTTCTAACCTGAGCAACTAACAATTCAATAACAGAGATGGAGATGACCAATGCACTCCAACCATGAAAAGATCAATGGCCATAGTTCATGAGCATCAGAATAAGGAAGAAGTTAAACTCATTGATTTCGTCAGAAGTAACTAATTTGTGGATTTGATCCCATTGAAATAAGTAGACCCAACTAATAATCCAGTAATTATTAGAAAAATTCTATTTATCATCCTCTCAGCATCCCTTGATGTGGCTACAAATAATTAGCCCACAAGTTAACAAAAAGTCTCCAACTATTTTATACCACATCATTTTTTTAAAATTAATTTTATATAGCATATAGGATCATGAGAGAATGACGATAAAAGGGATGGTGAATAGTATTACTCTTAAGTATTATGCTTAAACGTGGACTGGCAATACCTCAGACTTTTCTATTACCAAAGGATTCAAATCAGAAGACTGCCACCCTGCCGTGAAAGGTGCAAGCATCTCGTGCCCCTTAAACCTGAGATAATTAAGATATCTTAGCACCTAACCATATATTAGATTGAAATACCGTGCAAGCACATGTAACAATAAGGGGATGTTTGGAAATAATTCACATCCCATCCCATCTCATCCATCTCATTTCCTTCCCAAGCATCACTCAAATACAAACACTTTCAAACTAATCATTACAATTTTTTCAAACTAATCATTACAACTTTCCCTAACTTACAAACAAAAAACAATAAAACTTTCTCAAATCTCAAAACAAAAATTATACTCTAACAATATTTTAACTTTATAATATATTTTATTCAACTTTTTCTCTCTCTTTTCTCAAAACCCAAAAAATACTTAATTCAAACTATCTCACTTCTATTCATAAAATTTTCATCTCATCTCATTCCCCTAAGATACTCTACAAACACATTGGACAAGCACATATAATGTTCCATGTACAAAATTGCACATGAGAGATAGAGAGAGATATACAGGGACAGAGAGTAATGAAACACAAGTTACAAAATTACAAACGCCAGGTACCCTTCATCATTTTTCAAATCTGCTGTTTTATCTTCCTTTTGCAAAGATGCCCCTGTACTGCTTAATCTGGCTAGTATGGGAAGTGGAAGCAGACGCTCCTGCAAACTTGTGGTGGCGGCAAATTGTTTTACATACAAACCAAGCTGTAAATAAAAAAAAGAACATATATTATGAGTGAATATAGAGAATGGATGGCTAGCAATTAAATTTTTCACAATTAATTTGACTAGAATCTGATAAGGTTCTCAACTTGCCCCGATTTTAAATTAAAAAATAAAAATTGCAGAAAGTGAAAAGAATTTCGATAGTCTTTGGACCAAATGAAATCTACTTCTTCCATATACAAAGGATAAACACGTAAAGTCATGGGTGCAGTACCTTCCAGGTGAGATGAGCCCTACTTACCCATTAAAAGAGCTATACAAACATAATTCTCAGCAATCAAACGGATTCAACATATAATATACCGACATGGGTATACAGTGTCAACCTCTTCTCATCAACTTAAATTTTTGGGATAAGAGAATATACCAAAGCAAGAAATAAAAATCAACCATAAGGCCGGGAAAATGGCATAATTGCCAAGAAAAGTCATTTGGACGGAGTTGGCTGACTGACTAGTTATCTCTTCCAAAAAATTTTCAACCTTGGTTAAACTTCCAACAAAGTGATCGAAGCAAGAAAAATTATAACAATTTCTAACAGAATCATAAGAACCAGGCATGATTAAATATAATGATCAAACAGCACGAACTGATCCACAAAGCACTTTTGAAATATGTGAAAATACTATTATATATATATATATATTGATGGCGAACGAATGGGTGTTAAAGATTTGATACCTGGGCTCTGAGAGTGGATCGAAAGAGGTTGTGGATGCCCATTTTTCCAGCTGTACGAACCAAAACATGCAAGAAAGGAGAAGATGTTGTTGTTGCAGAGGGAGTGCGAGACTGAGAAGACAATTTACCTCTCGATTCAGTCTAGATTTAATAATTGAAACCCCTGAATACGACAAGACTATGGCAGTAATCGACAGAACGAACCTATCCCAGATTAAGGCTTTACCATATTGACCATTTTCAGCTCGTGTATATCAAAAACTACCATTTCTACCCGAGCTTAAATCTCGTGGCCAAAATGCTTTGGTTTGCTAGGCGGTACATATCAAATCAATCTAAGTTGATTTGATTTAGTCAAAGGATTTCACGTGAATGGATTGGAATAAACTCAGGTACCTGAGCCTCCCAATCCATTCTCGTAATTTTAGTAAATTATATGTAATTCCATAATTTTTCACACGACATTTATTATTTTGTCGTGAATCATTTACTATATATTATTTACATGTGTATCCTTAAAAAATTTGATACAGTTACCTATAAAAACTCGATTGGAATAAAATATTATTTTAAAAAAAATTTATTTATCGTCTTTACACCATATTTTAT
Source organism: Carya illinoinensis (assembly GCF_018687715.1). Taxonomy (NCBI): domain Eukaryota; kingdom Viridiplantae; phylum Streptophyta; class Magnoliopsida; order Fagales; family Juglandaceae; genus Carya; species Carya illinoinensis. The sequence continues at coordinate 7,361,423 of NC_056755.1, read as the reverse complement.
TTTTTATAACAAGTTTAATGTAAGAATGATGAGTTTAAGAACTCTTATTTAAATCTACATCAAAGTTCTTGAATATTATTTATATAAAGATAATATTATATACAGTTATGGGTTACACAAGTATTCTTTCGCGTATCTCTTCTCCAATGTTGAAATAAATTTTAGAGAAAGATTCTACTCAATTTTGGAAGATCTTGATTTGATTCTTTTGACACGTTTTTAGATTTATTGTAACATATTTAAGTGTTGCATGTGTTATCTTTGGAGAGGTGAAAGGGGAAAATATGTTTATTAAATCCCTCACCGCAAAGGCATTATTGGAAAGCTGGACATGATTTAAAATAAGGTAATGTAGATAAAGGTGTGACATAAGCGAGCATGGTCAATAATTGAGGATAGCCATTGCAATGATTAATTAACTATAACTTAGTGATACAAAAAGGCTATGATTAAAGCATTTTATAATCCCATTATTATGACTGACTTTATTACGTCATCAACATTTGATAAAGTGCATACATTACATTATACTTTATTTAAATTATTAATTAGATAATATATTTTACTATCATATTATATATTGGTATTCTATTTCCTAATTAATGAATATACAATGACCACTTCACATATAACTATGTATATATATATTTATACATATTGTAGGCACTTAATTAAGAAAATCAATTTATATTTTAAGTTATATGTTTTTTGCCCATCCCAGATCTAGCTGTATAAAAAATGATCACTTTGGTGATATTATTCAGTCTTAAAGTATGCAAGTTTCGTGTACATTTTTTGAAAAATAGTGAGTTCATTATTAAAATAGGGATTCTTTCAGGTGAATCTCATAATTGTCCATATTTTAAAGAAAATCTACTTGATTTGCACACCTTAAAATATATACAAATCATTCTCTATTTGTTTCACATTCTATATATCACACTCATTGTAGATACATTATTTACATTGCATTCTCAAAAGTGAGAAGGCACTCCCATTACAGAAATAGAAGAATTATAAGTTACAAGAAAATCAAATCTCAACATAATAGAGAAATAATTCAAGATAATGGGAATCAAACACAAATTAATAAGGTCAATGGGATATAGTTAATAAAATCTCATGATAAAATGTGTAACGCCAAATTCATGAAAAAATTAAAAACTCCCAAAAAGAGTATGGGTAAAATTTTGAGGAGATTCAAAAACAGTCTGTCAATTATTTATTTATTTATTTATTTATTTATTAGTGATGGTGAGGATGTAGAAGTGATTGATGAGATTTATCAATTCTCATTCTCCACAAAATTCATCAAAAGAACTTTATTGTAGTTTCTGTTATAAAGGTGCCTACCTGTCTTTTGGAAAGATATGTCTCAAGATTGGTGAGAGATGGGCCCTAATGTTCCTTACAATAATAATTGTCTATTTTTTTACATACAAGTCATAAAATAGCCTCAATTTAGAAAAAGACTAATGATAGATATAATTTTAAGAAAAAAATTTAATTGCAAGTATAATTACGTACTAATATGATTGGTCAAAAAATAGATTTTATTGAAAATAATGATAATTTAAATTTTGAATATGAAAGAATCAGTATTGATATGCAGATTAGTATGTGACTTTGCTTATACGCAACAAAACTCTAGTTTTAAAGTATGCAAATCATGCGCACTTCTTTTAAAAAAATTGCATGGTTTACTATCAAAAAATAATTATTTTTATTTTTCTTAAATTTATTTACTTTTTTTAAAACGAATATGCAAGTCTTACAAACTCTATATCTGTAAATATAATTTCTCGTAAAGTTATTGGTTGCTTTACCAAAAATGAAAAATATTCCCAGGCACGTGGAGATGGATAAGTCTTTATTCTTTTCCAAAGATCAGAATCATATTCCTGTAATAACAAGGCTATAATAAAGCTAAACATGAATCTATTCACTCTTTTAAAACAAAATAATTTCAAATATTAAAAATGGGGTTGTTAATCACTTCAATGGACGAAAAACTCATTGGAATGGCTGATGAGGGTGGATCGAACCGCCTCCAATGGGTGGCGAGCCACCACCCTCATAGGTTGATTACATCTATCTCTCATGCCATTCGATCAAATTTGAATTGTCAAAATGGGTATTTCATAGCATTATTCATGAAAAAGATCTAATAATGCAAAAGATGTACAATGAGAAAAGCTATTCTCCATGAAATATTGTATTTATCATCCCTATACCACACACAAATATATGATTTGTTATGTTTATCTTTTTATTTAAACATACATATTGATGTGTAAATATGTATATTTAAATCAAATAATAAAAATAATAAATTACATTGAAGATGATAAAATATCTAGGACCAAAACGAGGCTCAGTCTACCAAGCCACCACTAGGAGACAAGAGAAAAGCTATCAATGGGGGACAAGGAGAGGACAATAAGAGAGAGAATGTCAGAGGAAAAGCAAGAAAAAATAGGAGGAGAAGAGAAAAAAATGAAAAAGAAATGAGAATGTCAAACAATCAAAGCGTAAGTTCTTCACCACTATCGAGATGCACGCGAAGAGAGGGTCAGATAAAAAGCAAGCGGTTAGACAACTTGGAGACCTCTCTAGCTTCTTCAACTTCTCAAGAGGGAGCTCCAGCGAGAAGGTTTTCTCCAGCAAATATATTTAAGATCTCTATTGTATAGTAAAAAATGAGAGGTTATAAGATATTGTAAACAAGCATATTATATATATTTTCCCTCTCCTAAATGCTCTGTGGACTTAGGTAACATGCCGAACCACGTAAATTTGTGTGTTCATCTTTTTCTACTTTCTCTATACTTATTTTCCTTTCACCACTATGGATGTACACACTGACACCATACTGTCATATCAAACCACTGCTGGGGTCTCCAGATCACATCGATCAAAGTTCGAATCGTCATAACAGGTCAAGAATGACTCTTTCTCCTCTTTTAGCCTGTTGTGTGATTTTTTACACATCAACACATTGAAATGTGGTATGGAGATAATAAATAGCATTTTTCTCTCCATAGGACCATATTTGAAACGCAAGACCATGAAAATAAAAGCTGAGGAAGTGAAAGGACAATTAAAGGCTGAGAAAGTGGAGATAATGACACTAGTTATGTGTGGGTTTCCTGTGAGAGAATGAGAATTTATTATCCCCAAGGTCAAGAGAAATTGGTGGTAGATGTTCCACCGGTAGTAAGGTTGATTTTGAGGTTATATGAGAACGGTTCTCATACATACAACATACTTTAGGTCCGAAAATTGGTGGATTCGCTCAATTACCCATTGCATCAGTAGCTGAAATGTTGCACCCAAGTTAAGATAACATTAAAAGAAATTATATTTGCACTCATAGAATGCGCAAGCACAGCTTAATCCTTTTTTCAAAAATTAATTTTAAATGGTAGGCCCTACTCTTTTTTAAAATAACTACACAGCAATTGCACAACCCATAATTGTATCTAGCATACTAGCAATATTCTTAGCCATGTTCTGCAACTGTAGGTCGGGTCTTAGCATCCCTTGCAATTGTAAAGAAGAAAACCTTTCATACTTCTGATTGTTTTTTGCCTTCTCAACTGATGCTTGGAGCTGAGGTCCTGTATCTGCATCTCTCTGTGTATAGAAAGTGGGTGCGCTCCTACATTAACAAAGTCCATATCTAAAAGAAGATGACATAGAGTTTGGGGATGCCTTAACGGATCAAACTGGGTAATAAATTTGCATGATCTTCCACGATGCTTCTTGCAAGCTAATTCTAAGCTCGAACTTCGTCTGAACTTTCAGATTTTGTGCATAGAAGATGTTAGCCAGCGATCGAGGACTTCTCTAATTCAATCTTTGTTGCACATTAAATGCAACCCGTAATCTGTCAGGAAACAATAATGAAATCGAACAGACCGGTTTATGCGTGGATGGTGGGAAACATGACAAGGCAGGGGCAAACTATGAATCTTATGTCGGGCGCCATCATGATCAAAAATCAAAAACAAAAATTATTTGCATAAATCATTACTATCTAAAAATTACGCAGTAAATTTAGAAACTTTTAATTCATATTAAAACACTCTTAAATGTGGAATATTTAATTAAAAAACACTCTTAAATGTGGAATCTTTAATTAAAATGAGGAATAAAGTATGGAGTAAACAGGGAAAATGGAAAACTAATAATGAAAATAATGAACACAACAATGGAAGAGAAAAAATCTTGAAACAATTTTCTAAAACCCGTACATGATGAAGCTCAGTCACACAAAGGACTCATCCAGTGGTACTCTTTGGTCAAAATATTTAGGAAGTGTGAGTGACATTCCTCAGGACTGCGTTGGCATTTACAAACTCCACCTAAAATCTGACGCATAAAAGCAAACAAGATTTGATATAAGCCAGCGTATGACTTCAGAAGTTCATATGCAAGAGATGACTTGAACATGTTGATACAAATGTGTTTGCAACAGTTTCAAAATGTAACGTTTTAGGAGTTATGGAACAGTTCCTGTCAGAGGTTTCCTCAGCTTCCACAGCCCATTCACTAACCAACACAGCTAACCAGAAGAAAATTGTCCGTGCATTTTGTTAGAAGTTCAATCGTAAGGTTGTAGCTACTTTGAACCAGAGCCAGATGATGGGTTATGCTCGAAACCTGTCGGGACAAACACGGGAAGCTGGTTTGATGCTGAATCTCTTTTGAATCTGGACTCCCGAGACAAATTAAGGGCCAATCTCTCTTGGCCCTCTCTACCTCGTCCATTCTTCAAATTATCCCTTAATGGGGCACTCAAAAGTGGACCACCAAAGAAGATAGAGTCTCCTGTGTACATCAGCTTTTCTACCTGTGGAACTGGAGGCTTCGCTGCAGAAGATGAAGATTCTTGCAGTGGAATAACTGGCCTTCTGCTATAACTGCTTGTTTCTGCAGTAAAAGTTGGCAATCCTGCTTGCGTGGATGATCTGTTCCTAGCTTCTGAGGCTGTTACTGGAACTGAAACGTATCTCCCAGCTTCTTGGTCCCAAACAACAGATGTTCTTTTAACATCTCTGAGAAGAGAAGTAGCAGGAGCTGAAAGCAGTAAAGGATCAGTACTTCCCTTCTGCATGATCTTTTCATCAAATCCCAAAGGATGGGATGTGGAGGTGTTGACATTCAGTAAGGCTGCCTTACTAGTTAATTGACGATCCTGAACTAAGCTAGGGAAAGAGGTAGCTGCACTAAAACGACCCAAACCATGACCTTGAGGTAGAGGGCTAAGTGTTACTCCTTCATGAACATGGCTTGGACTGCTGAAGCTGCTCACACTTTGAGTCCCAGTTTCATACTCATCTCGGCTGACTTGGCTTGGAGCAAAAGAGTTCCTCAAGGGAGATGATCTCAGATCATTCTTTATGTCTTTATTTGTTCCCATGTCAGTGCTCACACTACTTCTGATGCTCATATTGCCACTGGAGCTTAAATCCTGATCCTGTAACCGATGGTTATCAACTGGTCGTAGAACAGAGGATGATGCCCTGGCTTTTGCTGCCGCTCTCACGGCTTCATTTGAATCTAACTTTGCCAGCTTCCAAGCACTTATACGAACAGGCCTTTTGGGTCCCTTCAGCCCTCTATCTGCAATTCCAGCTGCGTCTGGATCGACAGTTGATGGAACCATTCCGGGCTCCAAGTGAGGAACAACTTCATCCTATTGTAGCCACGTTTTAAACAAGTATCCACTAATCAGGTCAGAAGTTTGTTTCTACTTTGACGCATAGATGAGTTTTTCTTCTTCAAAATTTAAAAAAATAATAAAAATAAAATAAAACTAAAACGTAAAATTTGAGCCCATTGCAGTCAGTTCTTACACCCAATTTTACATGCATGGTCCAGGAGTCATCATGGTACAAAGACTGTCATAAACCACAAATAGAACACCACCAAGGGTATGCTTGGTACACGGAAAGACAAATCCATGGGAAAAATGAATAACTATTTCTAGGAATGAAAGAAGTTAGAATGGAATAACCATTCTTACGACTAGAACCCTCAATGGGAAATGAAATTTATTAAAGCAGCACGAGATTGTGAGATGGCTCTCTCTTTTTCATCTGATGCCCAAATGTACTTGATTGGGTTAAGACCAGGTAGTGAAGACTGGTTGTGTGAATCCCCTCCAAGAAAGGAGTCTTTGAATTGAAATGCATGCCGATTCCCCCCATGAAAGTTTTCATTTTGCATGGAAGATTATTTGGAGAAAAGCTCCCTTGAGAGTGACACTCTTTGTTTGGGCGGTGGCATTGGGAAAATACCAAAGTTGGAGATCTAAGAAGGTGATAAACTGCCCTTGTATTTAGGAGTAATGGAGAAACCGTGGATCATTTATTCTCCGTTGTGACCTTGCTAGTCCTTGTGGCAAGTTGTCGTTAGCCTCTTGAGTTTGAATTGTGTAATGGCAGTTAAAAAAAACAAGCTTGTTCCCTAAACAATAAAAATAAGGTAATGGTTTATTTTTCATTCAAAGAAAGGTATTTTCTCTGTTGGTTCTTTTTATCAAGTGCTAATGAGCTCGGGAATGACAATGCTCCCATGGAAGAGCATATGGCAAACGAAAGTTCCTTCAAAAGCAGCTTTTTTTGTTTGGACAATATCTTTGGACAAGATCCTTACTACAAATAATATGAGGAAACGACAGGTAATTGTGCTAGATTGGTGTTGTAAGTGTAAGAAGCATGGAGAATCAGTTGATCATCTACTTTTACACTGTGAGGTGGCCAGGATCATGCGGGATGATTTTTTCTCAAGAGTCGGATTGTCTTGGGTTATGCCTTGTAAATTGGTGGATTTCCTCGCAAGCTGGAGGGGACTACATGACAATCCACGGGTAGTGGCTATTTGGAAAATGGTCTCAATATGTATGTGTTGGTGTATTTGGAGGGAGAGAAATGCTAGAAGCTTTGAAGATCAAGAGAGAACAATGGATGAGCTAAAAGTTTTCTTTCTTAAGTCATTGTTCTTATGAGCGGGAGCCATACTTTGTAACAGACTAAGTGTCCATGATCTTCTTTTTTCTATTGTAACCTTTAGCTAGGCGTTCCTTATGTATACTTCATGTGTACCGGGGCTTTGCCTATTTTTATGAATATAATATCTTTGATTACCTATCAAAAAACAAAAAAAAAAAGGTAATGACAAGATTTAGGTGTACATTGGTTACAAAAACAAAACAATCTCATCTCATTTCATCTCATCTAATCATTACAACTTTTTCAAATTCTCATACAAAATATAATAAAACAATTCAAAATTTTCAAATCCCAATACAAAATTAATATTAAAAAATTATATTATAATAATATTTTATTTATTACTATTCAAACATCTCATCTGAACTACGTAACCAAACGGGACCTATGTATTTCTAGACCCTATTTCATCTAAGATTTGTTTTACTTTCATCTTTAATGTTCCCAAAGATATACAGCTTAAAACAAATTAAATAGTAATTATCAAAGAAATCAAGTAAATAGTGAATACCTGATAGTCCACAAATACCCTAGGAGGAGTGCACCATGCCCCCTTGTATTGCAAACCTAGGGAACTTCCACCGCTCAAACCTGTTGTAGCAGACCCTGATGGAGAATACATTATATTTGGCAGTTCCTCATCGACGGATGCTCCTCCATGTACCTCACTCATGGCTCTCATTGCCACAACAAACTCGTAGGTTGTAATGCCCTAATTCAACATAAAAACAAAAGGGTAGATGAGAACACTTATATGGCTAAAAAAATTCCCTCTCTAACCCAATCTTTGCCTCTCCTCTTTTTTCTGATCTAGCTACTAGCCAAAATGGAAGAAATTTTACGACTTTCCAGCCCCAACTAGGATTTTTCAAAATGTTAAAATCTATATGACTAACCAGAGCACCATGAGAGACAAAAGTAATACAGCAAGTTTCTCAGCCACTAACCTTTCTAATTAAAATCATGTGGAAAAAAAATAGTTCGCCCAAAGGTATACATGCCAGCATGGAAACTAAAGTACATACAGCCTACATAAATGAGATCTAGTGTTAGCATAAGAATTCTAGTTAAATCGATATAAACAACTAAATTAGGCTCGGTTGAAAGCATATTAGATAGTAAGTGTACCACAACTGCTGCAAATGGGGGACGAGTGAAACCATTTCCAAGTCTATCAACAATTTCATTCTCCATGCTTTTCTTATGAACAAAGCAAAGCACTAGAACAGCAATACCAACTCCAGCTTCAATAACAAGCTGAACCACAGATAGAGGGGGAGTCATTAGCCACCAAAAAACGTTTTCTTTCCTCATTGTTGACAGAATTCAATACATACCCAAACAAGACTAATGGCCATGAGAGCAACAAAAGTCACATAATTTTTGTGCCCTACACAATTGTTAAGCCACTACAGCCATAAAATAAGTAGAGATTAGTCCCCCAAAAAAAAAGAATATAATTATATGACATGCTTGCAAGAACATGGAGCAATATGGAGTTATACCCGGCAGTGGTGATCAAAACCATCCACACATTTGTCACAACTTCTACAGTGTTTGCTGAACTTACGAACCTGCAACACGAAAAGCATCCATGGTTAATAACAAAAGCAGATTGCTAATGTTTGTTCCTCCAGGGCTCCAATCAGCATACAGCCAATTTTTGGAGAAATGGCCATGTGCTCATTTTGCACCAGAACATGCCATGCATTCACCATGGCCAGAAGAGATTGGATCTAATTTTAGGAGACAATCTGTCAGCTCAAAAGAATTTCCGTAGATGTACGGTCCTTGGCAAGCAGACAAGCAAAAAGATTGGAACATAAGTGACAAAACAAAAAAGATTTCAAAAGTCCAGGAAAAGTAAGAGATTGGCAAAAAGAAGATTGGCACACAAATAAAATGATTTATGTAATGGCATTGCTACCCTTAACATATATTGAAATGTTCTTAAATAAAAATAAATTCTTCATTTATTCTTTATGTATATTACTTATAAAAATATTATTCTTTATGATATATCAAAATGCTTCTCAGCCATATACAGTTTAGGTCCCAAAATATTTTCTCTGTTTTTGATGAGTAAAAATTAAAATGAAGGGGAATTGCCTGAGTACACAGGCTGTAGACAAGAGACATGCCTGCAATTATAACCTAAAATTACAATGCTCCAGAAATCACATGGTGAACAAACTGAAAGAAGATTTCGACTTACCTAAAATTATCTCAATGCCACTAAGAGTTCTAGACTTCCCCCCCCCCCCCAAAACCCCCACACAAAAAAAAAAAAAAAAAAGCATCCATGAGACAAGGGCATTGCCAATCATGCATTGAAACACTAATTTCACCACGGTGGTGGGCATCATCCACCTAGCAACAAATCTAAAACTACTCTTCTCTAATGTTAGTATGGTGTGGTTCAATGTGCACTGACAGACACTTTAGTCATGAGTCTCAGACTCTCAGGTGAGAATGGAAAAGGTACCATGGCTACTAGGAAGGATGGATGGAAAGGTAGTGGTGGGGCAGAATAGCCAGCAGTGTGATGGTGGGATTGTAGTTCAGTTGGCGCAGGCTATTGAGTTCACGTTCGGTTAAGGTTAAGTGGGTATTGAATAAGTTACTTTAGAAAGACTTAGACTCGTTTGGGAACCCATCTCATCTCCTTCCCAAACATTACTCAAACACAAACACTTTTCAATTTCAAATCTTCAACTTTTTCATCTAATCATTACAACTTTCCCAAACTTCAAAACAAAACACAAAAAACAATTCAAATTTTTCAAATTCCAAAACAAAAATTATATTAAAATATTATATTCTAACAATATTTTAACTTGTAATATTTTTATTCAACTTTTTCTCTCTCCTTTCCCAAAACCCAATAAAACATCTTAACTCAAACAATTTCACTTCTATTCAAAGATTTCTCATCTCATCGCATTCCCCAAACGAGGCCTTATAGTATAAATATGGATTTCCTGGAATTATTCAATGGCCATAAGTTATCATCTTGAAATGAGAATTCTATTTAGAGAGTGCTATATGGTTATATCTATAAGTAGCTTCAAGACTCCAATACCATATTATTGAAAATATCTCTTGGTAAGTACATGATTATAAAGATGACACAAATTTTCAATATTGTTGTCTAACAAGAAACTAGAGAATAATATGAGGAACTACAATATTGCAAGGTGTGACAAATATTGACTTTAACAAACTTTTTTTTATGAGTAATATCGACCTTAACAAACTATATCATACTTATTATTATGCTTATACCTCAGCATTGCACAATGTGCAGAACAAGGCATCTTCACCAGTTCCCTGCTCCTCAGCTGCCCCTTCCTGTTTGCGGCAATCTTCATGAACAAACAATGCGCAGAAGATTCCTCCAAATCTTAAACAGGATTTTCTACTTGTTGGTTCCAAGGGATTATTCTCTCCCCCAATCTCATTCACTGACCCTTTCTTACTAGAGTTAGCCCCTGCAACAGAACTTTTGGAAGCCGATGATGGAGAAGAATGATGCTCCCCACTTTCCATTTCATCAAATTTTCTAGGCAGGTCTTTTGCCGATAAGCCATAATTTGTATTAAATTTATTTGTTCCCACAGGATAAAATCTAGACATAATGCCAGGATCTGCTGGGTTAATTGCAGTACAACGAACATAAAGAATGAAAACAAGGAGGGCCTGCGACACCATGAAAGGGGAATAAAAAACTAGGCATAATTGCTAAATTTGATGGAAGAAAATGAAATTAGGAAAATGTAAATGCCAAGACTTTATAGTTGAGGTAATGCATAATATGAGGTACATGAGATATGTAAAATGAAGCTCTTACCCATTAGTATCTTCCAATCAGAAGGACATGAAAAGTGTTAATCAATAATTAAAGTCAGTTTCTTATAAAAAATAATAATAATAATACTTAAAGTCAGTACACTCCAAAGCCAGGATCACTCAGATACTCTGCAGTTAAGATCCAGTCTACTACAGAATTTGTGGCAGCCTTTAGGGTTGAAAGTTGGGGTTTTGGACTAATGATTATAAAACAGATGTCTTTAAGGGTTGTATAAAGAAGTACGTTTGGAAAGGATAAGGTTAAAGATGAAGAGGATAATTTTTAATAGCAACCAGTTTGTGTCGAAAAGGAAGAAATCATAAAGAAAATGATAGTTTTTATAAACTGTGACATGAACAGACAGCGAGAGAAAGAGGAAGAGGAGGGTCACTTGGCGGAATGTATGCTTTCTGTAACCCAAAGTACTCAATTATCATCATTCAACTTTGAATTCTTAAACTAAAATAAACCATATTCATATAGACCGATTTACTCTCACTAAATTTCAACATTAAATATAAGAAAAAGACTTCTTTATAGATTAAAAAAAGACTTTTCTTTTATAGGTAACTAACTAAGGGGAAAAAAAGACATTTAAAAGCTAATAAAACAAATTATCATACTACTAGAAATTCTATAAGAATCAAGACCAAAGTCACCTTAAAAAATTAGGTTCAGGAACCTTATGAAATCCCAAATCCAATCAGGCACATAAAAATGCTCATAGCTGTAAACTAATTACTCAATTGACAAAATTGCTTTTAACCCTAAGAAACTTAAGTTTGGAAAGCATATGGGTATTGCTTGAATTGGACATCGCATGTGTGAAAGCACAATTTGTCCCAAAAAGTTAAACTAAAATTAGAGATAATGTATCTTTTCATGCCAGGGAATAGGAGGGGTGGGGGGAAGGAAACAAAGAAAAGACCTTAACGTATGGAAATGAAATAAAATCACATACCACTGGAGTATAAGTGGCAACCAGAATGTACTCCCACGTTCGGCCTCCAAGGAAAGGGGCAAAGAAAGCATAGAAAGCAACCACTAACAAGCAGAATACAGTAATTGCAACAACCTATCCATGCAAGAACCAAAATATTTTAGTATACATGCAACTACAAAGCACAGGTAGTCAAAACAAAAAACGAATAGAATGAAACATCCACGATCCAATAAACTACCTATAACAAATGCCACTTTCATACATAATGTTAATTTGAGATCACAGAACATTAAGAAATTAATCAGCGTTCAATGGGGAACAGTTAGCTGAAAAACCTACAGAACATTTTTTGATCGGTAAAATGGGACAAATCTACAGAAGATTGTAAGTAATCAAGCCATAAAATGACACATACTATAATACAAGACTGAAAGTTCATTGATAGTAATAGCAAAAATGATAAAACCATAACAATCACTGGAATAGCCTCAACCATCTCAGGTTCTGTTGATACAATTTTTTTCTTGATAAGATAGATAAATTTTTATCAAAACAAGTAAAGAGGCATTGCACAAGTACACATGTAGCATATGAAAGAGAACACATACTACAAGTTAGGAGCTAGAAAATGATACAAGAAAGTCACAAGGACCAGATCCATCGGGTACAATGATAGAAGCCCAAAGAAATCTGATCATACAAATCAATGACATAAAAACCACCGACTTTCGTGCATTTTTCTATCAGTCTACTTTTATAATTAGGCAAAGAGGGCGTTAGCCAAGTACACATGAAGTATACAAGAAAACGCCTAAACAGATAAAGAGAATAGATGCTAAATGATAAGTGATAACTCAAGTCTATAGTCCGCACTACCAAAAAAAATACCTGCAGTCTACAGTCCTAACTCAATGCCTGCAGTATAAGCAGGTTGACCCAAGCAATTCACAACTTAACCCTCTTACTATAATGCTTAACCTTAACCTGCTTATTTCTGGCAGAGCAACTGGTGGGCATCAGCTTTTCCATGGTTTTCGACCTCAGTAAATAGAAATCACAGATTTAGGCTTACGTAGTAACATAATGACCAAATCATGGACATCGGGTTTAATTTTAAGAAAATTGAAATGAAAAATGTTGATAGGAAATTTATTTTAATAGGTAATCAGTAGGTTCTATTAATTGAAAACAACAGGCATAGCCCAAAAGTGTTGATAGGAAAATACTGAGCAAGAATGCCACATACCTAAAGGTGCTGGCTTGACCATGTTCTAGGAATGGAAATATCCAATGGAATACTAAAACCGCCAATTGACCTACTGGCTTCTAGTCCAATGGTACTCTAGTTCAATAGCTCAGGAAATATCCTATTGGCCACAAGACGTTTGAGGATTTTGTTTAAGATAAAAACAAATATATCTAAAAATTTTCTTCTTCTTAAATTTCCGAGAAAACGTACAAGAGCATTCAGTTAAATTCAATGCTACTAAGAGAACTAAGATAACAAAGAAACGACCTAACTTAAAATCCTGTAAGTATTTTCCCAAAGGTGAATTACCTCCGAGAGAGCAGAAATATCGGCTACGCTACATAGACAACGCTAGGAAAACAGACATTAGCGAACATGGAAGGAAAAGTCTACCCATTATCTTTGTTGGATATAGTGAAGAACATATACACAAAGGGCCGTTTGGATCGGTTTGATGACGGTTGATTATTCTCGCCTAACGATAAACTCTCAAACAAAAAAACAGTGACACTCAGGTACTCAAAATTACAATCCATCCTTCACACTGGAAAACAAAATAGCTCGGAATTGATCTTGAAGCTTCCCACAAAACTAAACCAGTACATGCTTCAGAATATCAGAGAACAATGCTGGGCAAAAGGACGCACCATTAATGAATTGAGCACTACAAAACACTTAAAAAGTTAAACGCAAACAAAGTTGGAGCATATTCTAGAATATATGGAAAATCAAAGAAGAACCCACATCAAGAAAGTAGTGTTTTAAACGAACATTAATCAAGAATAGACAGAGTGATATGGAGAAATGAGCACGCGAAATCATTTCAACGGAGTTTCTATATGCAGATACCTGAAAGGTGTGAGCAGGTAGCTGCCATCCGTGTTTTCTCACCATAACTACCCCAATTCAGACCCAAAACCCCCACCCTACAAAGAAACCAAAGCCCCAATACAGACGGCTACCCACCTAGAGCCAGCAACACGAAACAGAAAAAGAAGGTTTAAAGATAGAGAGAGAGAAAAATGAGTTTCCTTTCTTGTAACCTAAATATACGAAAACAAAAAGTAATTACTTTCCAAGAGAACCCAACAAAAAGGAATGTCGACTTTTAAATTCTGGTAGCTCGAACTCCATTAGTCTCGAGTACTCCCGTAACGAGTTTTTTTTTTTTTTTTTAAGAAAAAAATACTGCAAATTTATAGTGGAAAATATCAATAGAAAGTAAAATTAAAAAAGAGATAGAACCTAGTAGTGGAAGGAGTTCAATCGGTCAACACAGAGAGAGGACTGCGAAAAGAAAATGAGACCAATTTCTCTTTTTTATAATAATAAAAAAAAAAATCCTTGTTCTTTTGCTTCTTCGGAAAAATAAAACAAACTATTGGTGAAAAATATGAAAATATAGAGAAAAAAAAAAGCGATGGAACTAAAAGAAGAAGAAAAATAAAATCCAGCAAGAGAAGGAGGCCGATGAGCACAAAGAGAGAGTGAGCAAGGGAGGAATGAGAAATAAAAAAGAAGTGGAAAAGAGAAAAAAGACAAAGAGAAATTGTCTACAGAGAAGAACGTGAAAGAAGACAGCAAGGAAGAGGGAGTGAAACTAAAAACCAAAAAGGCAGAAACACATGAAGGAAAGTAAGAAGCGTTGACACGCTGTCAGTTCTGACAGGCCAATGTTATAGAATTTATGATGTTATCGGTGGCGATGATGCAAACTTTGGAGGAAGTATTTGTTGAGTATTAGGTTTGCTTTTTGGTGCATCTTATTTATTGTTTTCGTTCCTCTTTCTGGTCCCCATTTTTTTTCCTTAATTTTTTCAAATTTATTTTTTGTTCATACAGAAGAAAAGGATCAAAGCAATTCCCCTTTTGTTTTATTTTTTTTAATTTTCTCTTAACTTTTCTCCATCCTCTTGTCTCTTTATGGCTTCAATTATCGTCAAACAGATTCTTTCATGGTCATAATCTTTCATTAAAATAAAATAATTTTTCTTAACAGTTCATTATAGTTATAAAAAGAATAATGCTAGATCCCGCTTACGCTCTTAGTTTTTTTTTTTTTTCTTAATGATTAAGAAAATTTTGTTTAATATTATTTTGAATTTTTTTATTTTTTAAAAATTTTAAAAGTATTAAAAAATGATGTGAAAAAGAAAACAAAAAAAAAAAATTCTAAGCCTAGCGGAGCCCCCAGTAGTGGCTCTAGATAGGAGTGAAAACCGATCTATCAACGCAGTTTTTCGTCCAAAATCGAAACCGCACCGATGGGTAAAAATGACACAGATCTCGACCGAAACCGGTCGGAGAATGGGGAGGAAATTGTCGTCCTCGGTCTCGGGGTAACTCCGGTCAGTTTGTCGGCGTCATCGGTTGCTGTGTGCACCGTGAGAGAGAGCGAGAGAGGGCGATGAAACCGCAGTAACTGAGATTTTTGAGAGAGAGAGAGATATGACGCTGCGATGTGAGATTAGAGAGAGAGAGAGAGAGAGAGAGAGCTGGCGACATAGCTAGCCTTGCGTGGCTACGCGCTCCGAGAGAGAGAGAGAGAGAGAGAGAGAGAGAGAGAGAGAGAGAGAGAGAGAGAGAGAGAGAGAGAGAGAGAGAGAGAGAGAGAGCAAGAGAGATAGGAGGGGGCGGCGTCAAAATGTTTGAGAGTAAAAAGAATAGAAATGGGGAAGAAGATGAAGGGAACATGCGCTGTGTTAACCCTAGGGTTAAACGGCACCGTTCCTTTTATTATTTTTTTCAAATACTAAGTCTTAAAACGATGCCGTTTCATATATGTATAATTAAAAAAAAAATATTTAAACCATCGGTTAGTTCAGCGGTCCGGCCCAAGTTCAAACCGGGACCGAAACGTTGGACATCGGTTTTGAATAAAATCTACCGTGCGCCGACCGGTTCTACTTCGATTCTGGCCAGTTCCGATCTCTGGCCGCCGATTTGAGTCGGTTCCGGTCGGTTTTTCGGTAATTTGTACAGCCCTAACTCTAGAAACCTAGAAGGGTCCTTACAAAAATATCAAAAACTATTTGTGTAGTCACTTTTACATATTTCTTACGCATTATGCTAATGTGATTAGTTACATTACTTTTTTAATATAAAATAAATATTGAATTCCACCACATCAATGAAGTACACAAAGAATCTGCAAAAATGATTGTATATAATATTACTATAAAAATATTAATTCACCAATAATTTATCATCCACTCACTTCAACAATATGTTGGAATTGTAACTAAATTTTTTAAAAATTAAATTTATAATTCATCTTTTTAAAATTAAATCCACTCTTCATTTCATGATTTTTTTTAGTCATGTTTGCTTTCATTTCATAATTTTCTTTTATTTTGAAAATATTTGAGTAACGAATTGTAGTTAAAGATTGTTAAGAACAAATAATCAAATAGTTATAAACCCCTTTTTTCCTTTTTTTTTTTTATATATATATATATATGTATATAATTTACAAGAAGAAAGATGTTATGAGTAAATGGCATTATATTGAATCACTCTCTCCACTATAAAGATCCAAGAATATGACCATATTTCCTTATTCATACATAAATTTGTTGAGTGATATTAGTGGAGGGGCAGATATTCTCCTAATAGGCTAGGCCCGACCCACCTCGCTAGAGCCCAATAATCATGTGCAATAAGCCCAGTGAACGAGAAGTAAGGAGGGTCAGCCGCCAAGATATTTAAGTCCTATTCCAGATAGAGTAAATCCCGAGTATTTCTCGTAAGGATGTGTATCCGAGATATTCACCAATAACATTGTAGTCTTATACGGTTATTGCCTAACATCATGCAATTACACTATTTTTATTAGTCAATTCAATGCTTATATAATAAGCACCATCTAATGATTTGAGGTACGCTTTACGACCATATTGAATCCTTATTTCATTATTCCAAATACTGGTTTGGTTGCTTACCCACCGAGCCCTCATAATTCTTTTGGTGCTAGTTGATCGAGTCCGATAGTAGTGATGCGAAACATGTTCTTAATAATTAGATATAATCTTATGGCATGTAAGTTTCATGTATTTTTTTTTTTTTAAAAAAATAGAGTCTATCATTAAAAAATTATTATTTTTATATAGATTATAAATTTATCCATTTTTCAAAATAAATGCATAAGATTTACACATCTTAAAAATATATTTTTTGTAATATGTTTAGTCCTCTAAGATGGGCTTGCATTTATTTTTCGGTATCGGGTGTTAATGAGAACGCTGAACATTCTCTTTGGACTCACTGTCCACTTGATTGGAAAAAGATTGGTGGACCTCCTTTTCCTACCTATGATTTATTACACATGAGTTGTTTCTTGAGCAAAGCTCAAGCCCCCCCTCCTATATAAGTTTGTTTGTACTTAGTTTTGACTATATGGGGAGGCATTTGTAAAGCTTAAAAGTTAAGAGAGTGTTATTTTAATTAATTAAATTAATTAATTAAATACAATGCTAATTTTGATTTACCGATACCAATTTTTTTTTATTTAAAATGAATAAAAAAAATTTTTTGAGATAGAATTTAGAAACTAAAAAAAATTATAATTAATTTAAAAAAAAAAGGGAGCAAAAATTTGGCCGTTTGGTATGCTAAGATTTTTCTTATAAAATCATCTGCCACGCGTCCCACGCAATTGTCATTCTTTGTTCAGCACTAGCGAATGGGATTTTGGAGCTACCCGATAGCCAAAAAGTCAAAATAATTCGTTTCCTTGTCCGTAATGAAAAATATAATTATAAGTATAATTATGTATTAATTTATATATTAATATGATGTAATTAATTAAAAAATAAATTTTATTAAAATTAATATTAATTTAAATTTTAAATATAAATAAATTAATATCAACATATAAATTAATACGCAACTATATTTATATATAATAAAATTCTTTCTAAAAATTACGCGCACGCACGCAAGCACGCGAGTTTTAAAACAGAACTGAAGTAATTATCAAAATTACAAAGTGTAGGGGCAGGCACGCGCGAAGGCGTGTGTATAGAAAACGGGAAAACGGCGAGTGGGGGCACGGGGAGGAGAGTGTGTGTGACCGATTTTCCCAGAGGGAAAAAGAGATGGCTTTCGAAAGCTCGAAACCCTAAGAGCTACTCATTAATTCCCAATAGCGAAAGAAAGATCGAGTTTTGATTCCATTTTTGGGGAGGAGGAGATTGCTTGCGTCGCTCTCGGGCACTCTTCAATTTGTTGTTACTTGTTGTTGTTCCCCGCAATCTCAAACCCATCTTGTTCCAGTCGAAGCTTGGTGTTCGTCGGGTGGAGAGTGATAATAATTGCAGTGAGAAGCTCTTTTTTTTTTTTTTTTTTTTTTTTTTGTATGTTATTCGTTTGTTTGGGGGGGGGGGGGGGGGGGGGTGAGTAAGGAGGAAGGCAGGCAGGCAGGCGGTGAGTCACACACAGACAGACCCATCAAACAACACAAAAACCAATCCTCAAAATTGACTCGCCATAGCCACTCGCTCAGCGTGCGTGGGACAAACCCTAAAAACATTTCCCCACATTTCAACACGAACGCTCCTCTCCACACGCGCAAGCCTTCCCCACTCGCCCCCTGCTTCTCGGCTTTTCTTCCCAGATGCTATACTTGAATTTAGGTCTCTCTCTCTCTCTCACATTTCTTTATCTTTATCTTTCTTTTCTCTTTTCTACTGAAATTCGTTTGTTTCGGTAGTCGTTATGTATGATACCATGTTGTCTTAGATATATTTGATTGACGGTCTGTTTCATGCCGAGAATGTCTGGGAAAGGAGAGGGGATTAATGTTTTCCTTTACCACATGAAACCAATAGGGAAACTATTGAGCTGAGTTAGGGCCATGGCCAATACTGTCAGACTAGATAATGTGAACTGTGAAGCATACTAATTGTATTCCTGTAGTTATTTCCTTGTTGAATTTACATCAGTAATATGAGTACCATGCGATGAACTGTGAACGTTTCAGTACTTTTATGAACATTATTGTATTTATGCAATGATCCTATCAAAAAATCTAATGGCAATATTCTTAATTTACGCTAGTCTACTTTTATGAATATTCAAGATTTCAAGAGATATTCTGGTTTGAAAAACGTCTTGTTAATATATAAATGGGTCATTTTATGTCTCATTTGGTTGTAGAGATGAGAAATTCGTGAATGGTAGTAAAATAGTTTGTAAATACTAATGAAATAGTTTGATTTAAGATGTTTTAAGGAATTTTGGAAAATAAGAGAGAAATAGTTTGAATAAAAATATTATAAAGTTAAAATATTATTAGAATATAAGTTTTTAATAGTATCTTTGGTTTGGGATTTGAAAAAGTTGAATTGTTATTGTGTATTATTTGGAAGGTTGGCAAAGTTGTAATGATTAGATGAAAAAGTTGAAAATTTGAAATTAAAAAGTATTTGTGTTTGTGGTGTTTAGATGTGGAAATGAGATGGGATGAGACCATCTTGCAAGCCAAACGGGCCTTAGTGTTGTTTTCTAGTTTTAGATTGTATGTAGTATTGTTATAATCTGGTTGATTAAAATAGTGAGTTCTGAATTATATTATTTTGGCAACTTCAAGACCGATTAATCTGAAGAAGATTATCAAAGTTGAATGGATGACGTAGATGTTCTGTATAAATAAATAATGTGCGTGTGTACTGTTGTGTCAGATACTTTCTAAGTCGGTGCACTAATATCAGGAAACAGCACAACCAGGTGTTGAACTTGCCCATCATATCATATTATATGCTCTAAGCTACATTCCTTATAGTTAAGGTTTGATTATATTCTTCTGTCGCTGCATTCCTGAAAATGTTGAATCATTTTACCAATCATAAGCGTTTTTTGGATTTCAAGCTAAGGGTAATTTTCTCGAACTTATAAATTGCAGGTGTGTGAGTGGTGATCAGAGTCGAATTATTGCTGACCTCTTGAAGTGTAGTTTATCTATATAGATATATGTCCCAACTTTGGTTGGGTGAGTAAAAATCTACCAAAGGAACTCATTTATTTTTTAATTTCTTAAATTAAAGAGTGATTTTAAAAGATCATTTATGTGTATTCTGGTGGAGAAAAATGGCTTTCATATTGGATGAAGGACACATGTAAACACTCAGTGCGTTTGTCTTCTTCTAGGACTTATATGACATTTGTAGGTTCCTTAGGGTGGGCATCTTATCCTTTGCTATTCATGGTTGATCCATCGAAGAGATGAAGTCAAAGTGTTTTGAGTAGCATTTGGTGCTTGTCTTTAAATTCTATAAGAATAGTCTTATGAGTCTACTGTCTACCTGCCTTGAGTTTGATAGCTCAGCATGGACATGACAAATTTCATCCTCTTTCTTTATGGTCTTTCCATCAAATGATGTATTATTTTGCTACAAAAATTACAAGAAGCTTGTATTGTAAGTTGGTGGTGATTGCCAAATGATACGAGTAATTAGGTTGCTGTTGATTTTTTGGGCATTACCTTTATGTAAGAATATCAAATTTTAAGTCTTGGACCTTCCTTCCACAACCAGATGTGGAAAAGCTGTCTTCTTCTAAAGCTGTATGAGATTTTTACTGGAACCTGGTAGCTCTCATTTGGTTAAATAGATATGAAATTGATTCTTTCTAAAATTTTGGAGGGTTCATGCCTTGAAGAAATGAAACCAAGAATTTTTGCTAGGCATTTATGCCAGTTCAAAGGCAGTAGGTTGAAAGTTATATGTGGACGTGGAAACTGAAGAGGGCTTCCCTTTTCTGGTTTTGACAATGGATTTGAAAGCATCAAAATTATTTATAGACAACATCTTCAGTTAAATCTTGTTGTATTGGGGCTAGTCATTGTTCACCTAATTTGGGTTAATAATTTCCTGCTGCAGAATGGTAACACGTTAACTTTGGTAGTGATATGAAAGTTCCTCTCAGCACACAAAACCTAACGTATGGAAAAAGTGAGAAGCACAAAGCAGGTCTCAGAATGTCTTTTGATGAGTAGGATAAAGATTTCATTAATGATGAAAGGGGATGTTCAGTACATAAGAAGTACACTTAACAGTCAAAGGTGATAGAATGTGAACTGGAGCAAGAAGAGACAGCCTGTCAAGAATCAAGGTTATGAGAGTTTTGTCTATAATTGTGTATCAAAACATTTATATGTGTGCACGGGTATGAACCCCAACAATCAACATGTATATTAGAAGTTGCATCATCATGTGAATAAAAAAAAAAAAATTAACATAGTTAATTCATATGAAAACTGGGGACTTGTTTTCTGGAATGGAAAACCTATGCAAAAAGGTAGCTAGTTGTTATTTTTCAGATTTGGAAACAAAGGATTATTATTTTCTTTAATCCCAGCTGTGAGTTATTTTAAATACATAAAACAAATTATTTCCTTGACTGGTTGTGCTTGTCTATTTGTGGATGGATCAGTGAATTTCTGTTACGAGAAATCTTGAGTGCTTTGAGCCTAGTAGTCAAAAACTTTGAACTGCGCTCCCAAATCTGCACTCACTTGTGTGTGAGCCTATTGTGCCTAGAGACTTAGGCCTGGTTTGGATAGTGAGTTGAGATGAGATGAAAGTTGAATAAAATATTGTTAGAATATTATTTTTGAAAAAATCTATTCATCATCAATTTTCTCACCATCCCATGATGTGGCATTAGATAATAGGTTCACAAGTGAAATATAATAAATAGTTTCCAATCATTTAATGCCACATCATGAGATGATGAAAATTGGGATAATGAGTAGTATTATTCATTATTTTTTAATATTATTTTTGTTTTAGAATTTGAAAAAAACTGAATTGTTTATTATATTTTGTTTGGGAGTTTGGGAAAACAAAGCCGCTTTGCAACGGTCGGGCTAATAAACGCTCAAGAGCAGCCCTCCATTCAGTGGTTGCCACGTAAGAAAAAAATACAATAAGAGAAATAGACTTTACCACACACAAACCATTCAAGCACCCACACAGAAATAGGCTTTTACCTCTTTGCCCCTCTCTTCGTCTTTGTCGATGCCCATCTTTTCTGTCTCTAAGCTCTAGCAAAGCTCCCGTTAAACATTTTCAGCCCATAAATGGTTGCTTTCAGGATCTTCGCGATGGCAGTGAGCCACCAGTGCATGAAAAAATGGAAACCCTTCAGAAAGATCAAATCTTTTTTGGCTTTAGCTCTTTGTGGCTAAAAGACCCTTTGATTTTGTGCACAGGAATTGTTGAGGTTAGGTTGGAGAGGCCAGGCACTAAAAATGTGAGGCATGTTGAGAGGCTTACAGGAAAGGCTTTCAAGGAATCTGAGTAAACAATCCTGAACCTTCAAAAACCCTTCGTCTGGGTAAAAAGCATTAGCATCACTTGTGAGAAATTCTGTGATTCATAGGAGCGATTTTTCAATTTTTTTTCTGGAGTTTCCAAATCTGAAAAAGGCCAATTCCAATTCCTTTCTCTCTTGAAGAACACCGGCCAAGATTCCAGTTCTGATTTTTCATATTTTTCTGGGAATTTCGGCATCTTCTCCTCTCTCTTTTCCTCAAATTCTACTCTCTCTCTCTCTCTCTCTCAAATATTTTTTCATCCCCCATTAACTCATGTTTTATCTTTCCACTCAGACCCTTTAGTTTTTAAAATCTTGCAAATCCTATGTGATTAGAGGGGGCCAAGAAGCTTAGATAGAGATGATAAACTTTCTACTTTGCTTCTTGCAATTAATGGGTTCTGTTAATTATAATTTGAAAAGGTTTGCTGATAGTTTGGGGTACCTTAATAGGGCCAAGCGGTGAGGATTTTAGACCAGTGCTTCATGCAGTGCAACTAGAGTTGGAAAACGTGAAGATGGCAATGGGAAGGAGAGGGAGATGCGAGAAAGGGGTGTGAAAGGTACGAGAGCCTATGTCGAAGGACTTACTTGTTTCTGAAATATACAATGATCAGATGTAGTGCAACCATAAAATAGTTGTGATGGAAAGCTTAAGTGTCAATTATTTATTGGTAGGCTGCTTTTGAGCTATTAGAAGCCCGACCGTTTCTAAGGTATTCTCTTGGGAAAATTGTAATGATTAGATGAGGTGAGTCGAAGTTGTTCTAGTATCCAAACCAAGCCTTAAAGAGTCTCATAATATTGATAGATATTGTTAATCATAGCTTGGTGAGAAGTTAGAGGCCCTAAATGCACTTAGCTGGAGTCGAACACGCCAAGGATTTTGGTATACTTGATTTTCTGTGGTTCTAAATTAGTTTATGGACTACTTTTTCCATCATTATTGTAGGGGTGTCAAATTGTGTTAACGGGTCATGTTTGTGTTGTGTCAATACATATATATTATACCATATGGGTAAACCTGAATCCGACTCTTTAAGTTTATTGTGTCAAAATATCAAATCCTAACACGACCCATTAACATAACGAGTCGTGTTGTGTCAATCCGTTTCAACCCATTTATTTAAATGGATTGAAGAAACTCGAAATTAACTAGTTTGACATGATTAAATTTAGTATAATTTTATATAAATGTTAAAATAAAAATATCTATAAAAATTATAAAACTAACTGCAAGTCCAAAATTAAATCCAAACAATAAAAATGTCGAAATTAAAATTCTAAAAATGTTACTTTTAGACATAAGGGTATAATTATAACTTTAACTTTCTTAATGGGTCATAACAGGTTATATCGTGTCAAAACGGGTTGACCCATTATCAACCCGTTAAATAATAGTGTCTTAACGGGTCAACCCGTTTTGACCTAGACCCGTTAAGACTAAACCTAAACCTGCTATTACCGTATCGTGTTCGTGTTGGGTTAACTGGTTTTGTCATATATTGCCACCCCTACATTATTGTTTGGGATCCTATTGTAAGATTGAAGTTCATGTATGACTCAAGAAGATTATATACTTTTATTCAATCATGTCTTGTTATAACTCTAATCATTGTTAATTGTGTGCTTTTAGGTTGTTGTCTTATTAACACAACCTTGTTGTCTTTTCCCTTTTCAGCTAACATCAGAATCTCAGGTAATAGTTTGCTAGATTTGGTTTATTCTCATCATGGACATAGATCTTAGGCTACCTTCTGGTGAGCATATTAAGGAAGATGAAGAAGCAAATGCAATTGATAACATCTTGAATGGTGATGAGAAACTGCATAATGGAGATGTAGAGGGTGACCATAAGGTTGATGTTGGAGTTGAGGTATGCATTGAAGATGGTGGAGATTTGAATTCTCCCACGTTGGATATGGTAGTGTTTAATGAGGATATGAATCTTGAGCCACTTTCAGGTATGGAATTTGAATCACATGGAGAAGCTTATTCATTCTATCAAGAATATGCTCGGTCTATGGGATTCAACACTGCAATACAAAACAGCCGGCGTTCAAAGACTTCAAGAGAATTTATTGATGCTAAATTTGCTTGTTCTCGATATGGGACCAAGCGAGAGTATGACAAATCCTGCAATCGACCACGCACTAAACAGAACAAGCAAGATTTGGAAAATGCAACTGGTCGACGGTTATGTGCGAAGACAGACTGCAAAGCAAGCATGCATGTGAAGAGAAGGTCAGATGGTAAATGGGTTATACATACTTTCATGAAGGAGCATAACCATGAGCTACTACCAGCCCAGGCTGTGAGTGAACAAACAAGAAAGATGTATGCTGCAATGGCTAGACAATTTGCCGAATACAAAAATGTGGTTGGTCTCAAGAATGACAAAACCCCATTCGAAAAAGGTCGCAATTTGGCACTAGAAGCAGGAGATGTCAAGATTTTACTTGATTTTTTCACACAGATGCAAAATATGAATTCCAATTTCTTTTATGCTGTAAATCTGGGAGAAGATCAACAACTGAAAAATTTTTTCTGGATTGATGCCAAAAGTAGGCATGACTATAAGACTTTCAGTGATGTAGTGTCATTTGATACTACTTATGTCAAGAACAAATATAAGATGCCTCTTGTTATAATTGTTGGGACAAACCAACACTATCAATTCATGTTGCTTGGATGTGCCTTGATATCAGATGAAAGTGCAACAACATTTTCCTGGTTAATGCGAACATGGCTGAAAGCAGTGGGTGGGCAAGCTCCGAAGGTAATGATCACTGACCATGACAAAACCATTAAATTAGCTGTTTCCGAGGTCTTTCCAGATGCTCGTCATTGCTTTTGTTTGTGGCATATATTGGGGAAGGTTTCTGAAAATCTTGGTCATGTAATCAAACAGCATGGAAATTTTATGGCAAAATTTGAAAAATGCATCTTCCAGTCATGGACAAATGAAGAATTTGAAAAAAGGTGGTGGAAAATTCTTAATAGATTTGAACTCAAAGAGGATGAATGGATGCAGTCACTATATGAAGATCGGAGACTATGGGTGCCAACATACATGAAGGATGTGTGTTTGGCTGGGATGTCTTCAGTTCAGCGATCAGAAAGTGTAAATTCCTATTTCGATAAGTATGTGCACAAGAAGACCACCATACAAGAATTTGTGAAACAATACGAACCAATTCTACAAGATCGGTATGAAGAGGAAGCCAAAGCAGATTCTGACACATGGAACAAACCACCTGCATTAAAATCTCCTTCCCCTCTGGAGAAGAGTGTCTCAGGGGTGTACACACATGCATTATTCAAGAAATTTCAGGCTGAGCTTCTAGGTGTAGTTGCTTGCCATCCTAAAAAAGAAAGACAAGATGACACAATAACTACTTTCCGAGTTCAAGAATTTGAAGGGAGTCAAGAATTTATTGTTATATGGAATGAAATGAAATCAGAAATTTCCTGTATATGTCGATTGTATGAGTACAAAGGTTATCTTTGTCGGCATGCAATGATTGTTCTTCAAATTTGTGGCCTTTCTGCCATTCCACCCCAGTATATTTTGAAACGGTGGACGAAAGATGCAAAGAGCAAGCATTTTTTGGGACAAGAATCGGGACTAGTGCAATCTAGGGTGCAAAGATACAACGATTTATGTCATCGGGCGATGAAACTGAGTGAAGAGGGATCTCTTTCTTCGGAGAGTTACAGTTTTGCAATCCATGCACTAGATGAAGCTTTGGGAAGCTGTGTGGATATGAATAATTCTGCTAAGGACCTTGAAGAAGCTGGCACATCAGACACTCATATTCTACTTTGCATGGAAGAAGACAACCAAAGTAGAAGTATTGGGAAGACAAATAAAAAAAGGAATCCAACAAAGAAAAGAAAGGTTAGTAATTGACAGCAACTGGCTATTTTATGTCATTATGCATGTGATATTTGTTAACTATGACCTCCTTCATATACTGTAGGTGAACCCTGAATCTGATGTTATGACTGTTGGGGCACAAGACAGCTTGCAGCAAATGGTTTGTCTCTTCTCATGAATGGCTTAGCCTGTTAAGAATGACCATTTTATATTAAATTATGTACACTAAATTGTATCAATCCTGGAAATAATGAGTTTGCTCTTACCTAGAAAAAAAATAATGAGTTTGTTCTTCTTACTTATTAGAAAACATAACGAGTTTGTTTATACGTGGTTCAATTGCACCCAGTAGAATTAACACAGAAATGTCCTGATGCTACTGAGTGGATTGTGCTATAGAATGCTATTGGAAAAACAAAGAAATTAAAATTGAGGAATTTTGTAGGAGAAATTAAGCTCAAGAGCTGTAACCCTTGATAGCTACTACAGTACACAACAGAGCATGCAAGGAATGGTATGATGCACTATAGTTCCGTCTCTATTATACATTACAAACTTCTTTTTCAATTGATGATTTATACCCAGTTTTTTTTTGCAGGTACAACTGAACTTAATGGGACCGACACGTGATAATTACTATGGGAATCAACAGACCATTCAGGGGCTGGTACATCATATACATTATTGCCACAATGAATTAACTAGTGATAGTGCACCATAGATGATGTTCATTATGATATCTGGGTTTCACATTTGTAGGGGCAATTGAACACAATAGCACCAAGCCATGATGGTTATTACAGTGCTCCTCAAAGCATGCATGGGCTGGTATAGCACCTATGATGCTAGACGTAATTATCAGTCTATATTACCTTGTTCATATGGCATTCTCTTACAAATTGGGGTTTTATGTTTGCAGGGACAGATGGATTTTTTCCGAACACCAACTGGCTTCTATGGCATTCGAGTAAGTTTGCTTGATTATTCTTACAATTCTGCAAAATTATCCCACTTCTACTCAGGACTTACAGTGGGTAAAACTTCCTCATGGCAGGATGATCCCAATGTGAGGGCTGCACAGATGCATGATGATGCATCCAGACATCCGTGAGATGCGCAACTTTCTCATTATGAAGGTAGTTCGCATTTGAAATGAATTTTATCTGTTGGCCCCAAAAAGTTTTTGAAAAAAAGGCTAAATTAGAGTTCTTTACCTTGTAGGTGGGGCTTAGCTAATGTCTACTAAGAATGATATGTATCATGCCTTGTAGAAGGAAGGATTACGGTAGAGCACCTTCCTTTGTTGTCTATAAATTATATGATAAGATGGAATAGGCTGTTGCTGTTTATTTTCACCATTTTCTTTCGAAATTTCCCCGAGAGTTGGAACAGATTTGAGGTAGGGTTGCATCTCTTGTAAAAGTTGTTGTATTGATGATCTGTGACTGGTAATTCTAGATAGGAGCAATCGAAATCAGTGTTACATAACGATTGGCTGATCAATGTATTTTGCCACTCCACAAGTGGTAACAGGAGCAGGAATGTTGAAAATAGTTCAATTTGATGTCCATTTCTATTTACTCTCTACCCTTGTATCATTAGGATCCTCTCTTTGGGGAAGGGACTTGGGGTTATGGTGGGTTCTGAACACCCCCCCTCCCTCGTTTCCAATAGTAAACTAGATCAGGGCTTTAAGATTTATTTATTTTGTCTTCCCTCCCTCAAGTGGGCAAGTTTCAGATTTCATTAAAACGGTAGCACATGGCCCATGCTGAGTTACCCATGATGTAAAGGATAGCATGTAGTAGTTGAATTTTGATTCACTTGAAGTTAAATGAGAGAGAGAGAGAGAGAGAGAGAGAGAGAGAGAGAGAGAGAGAGAGAGAGAGAGAGGATGTTGTGGGGCACCATGTTGTGTGCAGGACATTTTTATTCATTGAGTAATGTTATACACTAGACTACAATCTTACTTACATCCTACTATATATATGATGTGGTGCATTTATCAGCATTTGGTGAACACTACACTACCATCTCACTTATATCTTACTATATATGATGTGTATTTATCATCATTTTATAATAAAGAAGCATGTAATAAATGATCATTCAATAGTGATAAATGTGCTACATTTTATTTAGTAGAATGTAAGTGAGATAATAGTATGATATATAGAATTTTCTTTATTCTTTACCGGACATACCTTTTCTATAGTATAGATGTACGATGCACTTGAGCTAGAACTTTGAAGAAAATAATATGGTTATTAATCAATTGATGTTATGGGAAATGAATTTATAATTTATAAGTAACTGTATGTCTTCAAAAATAGGAGGTATTGGGTCTTTGGACAACACCTCACTCTCTTTCAAGCGAGAATCACTTGGTTTTGGGTTTTGGCTCGTACTGTAAACTCCAAGATCAAGACAGCAATTTGATATATTTTTCTGTTTTGCGGCCGTTTGGACATAGAAATAGTGTCGTTTCATTTTATTTTATCATTATAATTTTTTAAAATTTTTACGTAAAATATAATAAATAATTTAACTCCTTTAAATTTTAAAATAATAATAATATTAAAAAATAATATTCTAAAAATATTTTATTCAACTTTCAACTTTTATCAAATCATTTTATTTCATCTCATTATCTAAACTACACATAAATCTCCACCCCATGAATAACTACTCTTATGATAATATTATGTGTTAAATATTAAATAATAACTACGCTTATAATAATATAATGTGACAGACTTTTTGATAAACTGGTCATTTTTAAACTCCTAATACTCTCAATTTTGATGGAATCAATTTTTCAATTAGTACAGCATTACCAATCTAATAAAATTTTAACGTTAGCCCAATGATTGGGTGGCGTATGTCGTTTAAGGATATAAAAGAGTACATAAACATACAAAGAAAGAAATCTTCAGCTTTCTTGGATAAACCCATGTGTGACCAGGTAGTGCCTTAGTACCCAAGTATTATTTGTGTTACTTTTAAATACGAATAATAATACATACAGTTATCAAGTACATAAATATTATATAATTATTTTGAAAAAAAATAAAATTTTTATTAAAAATTAATTTTTTTATATAAATTTTATATTTATTTACTTTTTTAATGTGTTTGTAGAGCATTTCCATAGTCATGATATAATCATAATTTTTCTTTAAATAGATATATATATATATATTTTTTAATTTATTTTTATCATTGATGCTAACCGGATATTTGATTGATAACAGTGCAGTAGTGGTAAGACTTATTTGAAATAATAAGTTTAAAAGTCAAACTTAACATAATATTAAAAAAATCTAATTATAAGTATAATTATATATTAATATATATATCAATTTAATGTGATTGGTTAATAAATAAATTTTATTAAAAATAATATTAATTTAAATTTTAAATATAAAAAATTAATATTAATATAGAAATTAATACGTAATTTTATTTGTATATTACAAAACCCTATCCAAAATAGGGATAATCATTAATCACTCACCAAACACGCGTGGCTCCACGCCACGTCCATGCACGTGTGAATTTGAAATCTATCCATCTACCACAAACCCATAATTTCATAAAGCACACTTTATCCTCGTCAAGTCTCGGTCCCCAACGCGCTGAGAAAGAAAAAGCCACGAAACGCCAGGGCCCCAACCTCTGTTCGCTTGTCTGTTGACTGAGTCCCAAGCCCTAAATATTTTCCCTTTTTGAAAAACCCTTCTTCATCGGCGCAAAACCCCACTCGCCCTGTCTTGAGTCTTGAGGTCTTTCCCTCTCTTTCTCTCTCTATCTCTGAAATTGTCGTTTTATTTTACTTTTTTTTTTTTTGGGTGACTGCAATTACTTTAATTTTGGTTTTATTTATTTATTTACTTTTTCATAAAAAAAAAAGGAGCTTTTTTGATTGCTTAGAAATGTGGGCAAGGGAGATGGGCGTTTATGAATTTCCAGATATATTGTCATCTCTGAACCCGTGGCCGTGGGAATTGGAACCTCTAGTAAGCAAATGAGAATTTGTTAGGTCTAGCGTATCAGTAGTTTATTATGACACTTCAGCTTAAAAGGTTTAACCAAATTAGCTTTTGTATTGAGTCTTTAACATAGTTTCTAGCTGATTATCACCTATCTATTTTTTTTTTTTTAATCAAGAATGTGAGTTGGGAAGCATTTTGGATTTATAATTTTTCTTCCCATTTTGCCTGCTTTCTCGGGAAACAAGCAGAAGCCAGAAGGCTAAGAAGAGCTAGAAATATCAAGTGGATAGCTGTTTACTCACTGAATTAGTGCATGTTTGGGATTACGGTGTAAAATATAAACTTATCGATTTCGGGCTTATAGTTTATAATTTAAGTAATAAGTTATACTATTAAAAAGGTCTTTTCTGTTTGGTAACTATATGTTTAAACTACTTTTAAACATATTACGTTTGTTTGGAAATAAATTAAAAAAGTGTTTTATGAATTTCTAAGATAGAAATAACGATTATTTGAATTTTTAAAAATTATGTCTATATTCTTAAAAGTTTAAAAGTTGTAATTATCTTAAAATTGTATGAGTATTTTCATCCATTAACAGTCTTTTTAAAATTCAAATTAGTTCTGCATTATTAAACGTACTTTTTAGCTTATTTGATATTTAAAGTATTTTAATATATAACATCCAAACAACTTAATTTTTTTTATTAAAGAACTTTTAAGGTTATTTAAGCACTTTTTAAGACTCTTACCGCAATCTCAAATAGGCCCCTAATTGTGTAATTAGAAATTTAGAAATTCTATTCTGCATAAAAAATGAAAAGATTACCGTGCAATGACCATTTTTTTGCTATTATTGAGCATATATCCTCTACAATCTTGGTTCCTTCTACAATATGAAAACTTGAATTGTCCATTGAGTTTCGTGCAATTTCGACATTACTTCATATCAGGTGTAGTTTCATACAACGAAAACCCCTTGTGGCAGTGTTAGAAACCACGTACCTTCACAGTATATATGACTATCTGGCTATTCGCATCTTCTAGACAAGCTGTTTAACCTATATTCTTAATACCATCAGAATTGCTTATTAAGTTGAGTTGTCTAAGTAAATTACATGCTTAAATGACATTTTCCATTCTACTTTTATTTGATATAAGGAAAAAATCCATGTCAACCTAAAATGAATATAAGTTCATGGATGACATTTTCCTGCTGAAAATTACCGTTGTGATGAGCAGCAGGCACTACTTAGGTTTAAGGTTTGATTGAGTTAAGTTTATGTTGATATCTATATGAGTAATACTCGCTCAAAATGGTTACCTTTTCATGGGACTTGGTTTTTGAGATCTTTAGAATTTGATGAGAAGGTCTGAAGATGTTTTGACAATTTGTTCACCTGCATTGTGTTTTAAATTTCTTTGATCAATTCTCGTTTTTTGAAAGTAATATATTCTTGTTCATCTTCAGGTTGTAAATTATCTTGGGAAAGATTGAACCTTCCTCATGGAAACAGGTCGTAAATCACGTCTGCAGAAAATAAGGGTGGGCAGGATTTAAAATGCAGTTGTAACTATGTTGGACTGCTAAGACAATGTGCATCATGTTAGAGTAAGTGAAAACATGTGTGACTTTGTGGAGGAAGTGCATAATAGAGAAGGTGGGGCTGTTAGTTCTTCTAAAAGGGATGTTGTAGCATTTGAAGAAGATACAGATTTTGAGCCATGCAATGGCATCGAATTTGAATCGCACGAGGTCGCATACTCATTCTATCAAGAGTATGCCAAATCTATGGGGTTCACCACTTCAATTAAAAATAGTCGTCGCTCAAAGAAGTCAAAAGAATTTATTGATGCCAAATTTGCATGTTCCAGATACGGATTCACTCTGGAATCAGATAGTGGGAGTGCTCGGTGACCAAGTCTGAAAAAAACAGACTGTAAAGCCAGCATGCATATGAAGAGAAGGCCTAATGGGAAGCGGATTATTTATGAATTCCTTAAGGAGCATAATCATGAGCTTTTACCTGCTCTAGCATATCATTTTCGGATTCATAGAAATATAAAGTTAGCTGAGAAGAATAATATTGACATTTTGCATTCTGTTAGTGAACGAACAAGAAAAATGTATGTTGAAATGTCTAGACAGTCTGGTAGGTATCAAGATATAGGGTTTCTTCAGAGTGACACAAGTTATCAGTTTGATAAAGGCCAGCAATTGACTTTGGATGAGGGAGATGCCCAAGTAATGCTCGAGTACTTTAAGCGTATCCAAAAGGAAAATCCTAACTTCTTCTATGCGATGGATTTGAATGAAGAGCAGCGTTTGAGAAATCTTTTTTGGGTTGATGCCAAAAGTAGGCATGATTATGTCAGTTTTAAAGATGCTGTTTCTTTTGATACATCATATATAAAAAACAATGAAAAGTTGCCATTTGCTCCTTTTGTAGGGGTGAATCATCACTCTCAGTCCATGTTGCTTGGATGTGCATTGGTTGCAGATGAGACTAAATCAACGTTTGTTTGGTTGATGAAGACATGGCTTAGAGCAATGGGTGGTCAAGCTCCAAAAGTAATGATTACCGATCAAGACAGAGCCTTGAAGGCAGCCATCGAGGAAGTCTTCCCAAATACACATCATTGTTTTTCTCTGTGGCATGTTTTGGAAAGAATCCCTGAAAGTCTAGCTTATGTGATAAAACGGCATGAAAACTTTCTGGCAAAATTTAACAAGTGTATTCTCAAGTCATGGACAGATGAGCAGTTTGACATGAGATGGTGGAAAATGGTTACTAGATTTGAACTTCAAGATGATGAATGGATACGATCCTTGTATGATGATCGAAAAAAGTGGGTGCCTACTTATATGGGGGATTTTTTTTAGCTGGAATGTCTACACCTCAGTGTTCCAAAAGTAGGAACTCTTTTTTTGACAAGTACATTCATAAGAAAATTACACTGAAGGAGCTTGTGAGGCAATATGGGACAATTCTACAGAACAGGTATGAAGAGGAAGCCAGAGCAGATTTTGATGCATGGCACAAACAGCCTGCGTTAAGGTCTCCTTCACCTTGGGAAAAGCAATTATCAACAGTTTACACGCATGCAATATTCAAGAAGTTTCAAGTTGAGATTTTAGGTGTAGTTGGCTGTCATCCCAAAAAAGAAAGTGAAGATGGAACAACTACTACATTTAGAGTTCAAGATTGTGAAAAGGGTGAATATTTTATGGTAACATGGAATGAAATAAAGTCAGAGGTTTCTTGTTTCTGCCACTTGTTTGAATACCAAGGTTTCCTCTGTAGACATGCAATGATTGTTCTCCAAATCTGTGGTCTTTCAAGTATCCCATCTCGATATGTTTTGAAGAGGTGGACAAAAGATGCTAAGAGCAGGCAATCAAAGGATGAACGAACAGAAAGGATACAGACTAGGGTGCAACGTTACAATGATTTATGCAAACAAGCCATTGAATTGAGTGAAGAGGGATCATTATCTGAAGAGAGTTATAGTGTTGCTTTCCGGGCAATATGAGAAGCTCTGAAACATTGTGTGAATGTGAATAACTGTACTATTAATGTTGCAGAATCTAGTAGCAAAGCTCATGGTCTTCGTGAAGAAGAGGATAATCAAGGAAGTCCGAGGGCTAAAACAAATAAGAAGAAGAATACATACAAGAAGAGAAAGGTTGGTTCTGAAGTTAACGTTTTATGTATTTATGTTCCTTTTATATCTCTGTCACTACATTTTATTTTTGAATAAACGAATACCTCTTTTGTTTAGGTACCATCAGAGCCAGAGGCTGTACTAGTCTAGGTGCAAGACAGCTTGCAACAAATGGTTTGTCTAATCTTCATTCTTGTTATGATCCAATTACAATCCTTAACAGAATGCATGGGAGCATATTAAAAATGCTATAATAATTTCATCAAATGCAATCCACTCTAAACTGAGAACGCCCAGGATCATGTAAAGAATGATAATAAATACATATATGTGGTTGAAAAGTAGTGAGAAAGGTGTGCATTTTTTTTTTCTTGGGAAAGTAGAAGTTTCGCAGATATG
Organism: Carya illinoinensis; assembly: GCF_018687715.1. Lineage (NCBI taxonomy): Eukaryota > Viridiplantae > Streptophyta > Magnoliopsida > Fagales > Juglandaceae > Carya > Carya illinoinensis. The sequence goes on along the minus strand of NC_056755.1, from coordinate 7,327,107 downwards.
ATATATCTCAGGCTTTCTTGCTTGTAGGATAACTTAAGCTCAGATGGAATGAACCTTAATGGATACTACAGTGCTCAACAAAATGTTCAAGGACTGGTACATATTTTTGTACTGGGCCAATTTTTTTTTTAAAGAACTTTTTGAATTTTTTGTATAAAAAATAGTGACAAATTATGATACTTGTAAATGGTACTGATTACAGGTGCAGTTGAATTTGATGGAGCCACCACATGATGGATACTATGTTAGTCAACATAGCATGCAGGGCCTGGTAAGTCATGCCTAAGTTAAGACAATGCTATTCTTCTTCTTTCTTTCTTTCCTTTTTTTTTTTTTTGTTCCCTTCAAATCCAAACAAAGCTGTTGTTGTTTTTTTTTTTTTTTTCATATGGGGGGAATTATATGCTTTTAGGGACAATTGAATTCAATAGCACCCAGCCATGATGGTTTTTTTGGCTCTCAACAAAGCATTCACAGGCTGGTATAGTATCACATTGTATTTGTAGAGAATTTTGGCCATGTAAGTATTATTTATGTGATGAAACTTCCTCAATCATGATTTCATTCATACAGGGACAATTGGATTTTTGTCTGACATCAAATTTCAGTTATAGCCTTCAGGTGTGTGTGCAAAATGTGGCAATTACGTTGGCATCTTGAACTGCAATTTTTCATGCTTTTACTCGTTTGTTTTTGTAACCCTACTTGCAGGATCAGCCCCATTTAAGATCTGCACAGTTGCACGATCACGATAGTGCTTCAAGGCATGCATGAGGAAGAACAAGATCCCTAGAATGTCAGTTGCCCTGTGGTGGCGACTAAATTTATATCCACTGTCATGCTGGGTAATCAGAAAGGTGAGGAAGTGGTTCCAGAAACTCTTTTTGCCTTGGTTTCTGCATCTGGAAGAACATTCGTACTCAAAAGAGTTGATGCGATAATTTCCAGGTTAAAGGTAAGAGCTCCTGTCTACATGGGATTACCTTGCAGAATTAAGGCTGGTTATATTAATCCTGCAGAACAGACAAAAGCATAGAAAAATAATCAGATTTTTTTGCATCATGGTTTAGCTAGTATAGGTATCAAATGCTTGCAAGCCATGAGAAGAATCGAAGTGGCTGACGGGTTGAAAAGATTTCGATATGGCCCTGTGGAACAATATAAAGAATGCAATTTTTCTTGCACATCATTCTTCATAGAATCAATGGAAGAGACTCTTCCTCTGTAAATGCTCTTTGTATCATTACTTAAATTGATATAGAGTTGTGGGTTAGATCTGTTCCGCTGAATGTGTATGCTTATTGCGTATGTATGTATGTGGTGGCACGGGCGTAAAAGAGTCCAAAAGTTGGAAGTATTGAATGTTTGATTTGATGTGTTTAATTAATGAGTCGGATTATATATAGTTTATTCATAGACAATATGAACTCAACTTATCAAAGTAGAACTTAATATGCAACGTTTATTACGTTTAAAGTTGATAATTTTTTACACAAGCCACAAATCTAATATGATATTAATGAGTTTGGATCGACCTAATTAAATAAAGGAATTGTGATTGATTCATGTACAACTCGAAATTATAAACTAGACGTACGTTCATGATACAATAACAAGAATTGCAACTCTGATCGAAACAATGAGTAATTAGTAAAAGCATTAATCAATATATTACATTGCATCATACTCCATAAAAACAAAACGCCATTAAAAGCATTAATCAATATATTACATTGCATCATACTCCATAAAAAAATTGTATGCCACAATATTTCCTGTTAGACATTGACCATGTCATGATCTAGTACTGGACCCGCTAATATTAGACCTGTGCGTGGATTTGCGTATTTTTTTCACCATCCAATATAGGCTGATTGCGTGAACCACAACAAGAATGACGAGCAATTCAATCCAAGTGACTGTTGAGAAGCCAACCATAAAATCAAATTTAGGCAGCAGAAAACGTGGGGTGACCAAAACCACTGCGAAAATATAGGTGAGTGCCATGAACGTGACGGTAGTGATCATGGCTGATGTTAACCATATAGCAAACTTGTTCCTCAGAGGAAATCCGCTTATTATCAGAAGCATGGCACATAGAGATGCAACGAAAGAGACACTGTTGAAAGCCAAGAATATTAGGTAAGTTAGCGGCCAAGCATAAGACAAAACTGCAGTGCCTGCTTCACACTCAGGTTGTGAACAATTAAAACCCCCCCTTGGTTGTGTTTTCTTGCCAAACACCACCTGGTGGGGTGATCCCAGCTTGGAAAGCCATGGTTGCAATCACAGTCGCCACTACCATCAATGTGCCTCGTCTCTCTTCCATCCAATTACCTTGGTGTCTCAGATATTCAACCCATGACCACGACCGGAGAAACCTTGATGATTGAGATGCTTGTACTGCTTCATTAAAGGTGTTTTGTGCTGTTTGTGCTTCAGCACCTGGGCGTACTGTTGGTCCTAATGAGGAAGAAGTACTGATCATCAGATTCGTGCATCTTCTTGCGCCAGCTTCTTTGAAAATGTCTTGGATTCTAAGATATTTGAAGTCTCTAGGAGAGAACTCTAAGACATCCAACGCTGTGTAACCCATTCTGTTCGTGGCATTGACCTCTCTTTTTATTTCCGATATTGACAGCAAGTATTTTATGGTCTGCACAAATAAAACAATTCAAATAACCTTTAGTGGGCCTATATTCTCCTTTATTTTGCATGATGTTTACAAGAACTACATGCTTGATTTGTCTATTTTTGGTCATGTCTATCTATGATAGAAAAATTTATGATTCTTTCATAACAAAGCCAAGGGGAGGGGGCCAGCACCCCAAGGAAAAAAAAACAGAAGAGAAAAAGTGTAATATTCCATGCATGTCTTCTTTATACTAGAATGTTCTTCCAATCTAGATCATATTTGGTAATATTTTCTGCACTAAATAGATGTTTGTATACGAAAAGAAATGTGTATATAAATGAAATTAGCGGAAAATGAAAAGAAAAGAAAGGAGCTTTAAAAGTGCTGGTCATGATTGTAAACAATAAACACAAACAGTCCGAGGATAAGACCGAAGATCTAGGAACAAAGAGTTTATCTACAGCTCAAACACTAGATAATGTATTTGTATACTATACAGACTCTATTAATTGATTCTCTATATATAATATATCCCCTGCAAAATACAAGTAGTGCAGTGAATTCAACCTACAAACACTCTGATATTTTCTATACTCTATCAATGATATGTAAATCTCATATAATTTTTAAGAACACGATAATGGTACTACGTTAGAAAGAGAATTCATAACATTTTCTCTCGTCAGAATAGAGTAATTTTAGAGAATATTAATTACACAGTACCTTCGTTTGCTTGAGCATGGTGGCTAAATGCAATATTGAGTTACCGTCACTGTCTTTGGAGGTGAGGAAATCATCCTCATTAATGGAGGATTCCACAAGTAGTTTCAGAGCATCCAAATGATTATATTGAACACACAAGTGAAAAACCTTACAGCCATCGAGCTCCACCCTGATCGAGTCTGGTTTGGCAAAAAGCAACTCTTTCATCGCCTCCATTCGTCCTCTCATTGCGGCTAAATGGAGAGGAATTCTTCCATCTTCATCACAAACTAGGCAAATTTCTGCATTTGTTGGCAGCAATAACTTTACAATCTCGGTGTGACCTTCTGCAGAAGCCAAGTGAAGGGGGGTTCGACCCAATGAGTCAACTTCATTAGCAAGATTTGGTTTCTTGCTGAGAAGAGCTCCAGTAAATTCGACATGGCCAAGCAAAGCTGCTATATGTAAGGGGGTTTCAGCGAAGGATGTCAACGAGATTTTATGAAGAAGCATTGCATCCCTTTGGATCGACGTGTTCAAGGTGCTTACACAGCCATTCAACGAGGCTTCGTAGACTGCAACTACATTATTATTTTCTTCATCACGCCTTCTATCCATCCCTGAAAGCTAAACTAAAGCCTGATTTTGGTGATTGCCAAAATTGAAGCGACTTTAACCAAGAAGTTTCCCTTCGTAACAAATGGGAAAGACGACCTTTCTAAGGTCAAGTCAAATTACTCCAAGGTGGGCAAAGAAAACGAGTGGGTAGATAATGGCAGCAGACTTACAGCTAAGAACAAAAAAACTGGGTTCCTCGATGCAGGTTTAACAAGTGGGATGATAACACAATTTTAAGCTTATTTCATTTTATCTCACTACTACCGGCTTATTACGCTATCCGACGTGACTTATTTTTTATTTAGGAAATAATAGAGTTACAATTATTCTATTATTCATTTATTATTATTTTTATTTAAATTTTTTTATTTTTTAATTTTATTTACTAATTAAAAAAGTAATTATTAATAAAATTATATATTTTTTTAATTATTTCTTAATAATTAAAGATGTTATAAAAATATATTAAAAAAATAATAAAAAATTAAAAATTTTTAAATCTTTTATAACTAATAAATGAATAGTGATAAGGCTAAGTCTATCACCGTTCTTTTTATTTTAATTTTGTTACGTACAATCAAAATTACATATTAATATATGTATTAATATTAATTTTTTTATATTTAAGATATAAATTAATACTATTTTTAATAAAATTTATATTTTAATTAATTATATTAAAATAATACACATATTAATATATAATTATACTTACAACTAAATTTTTCTTGTAATGATTCCCTTACGACGTTATACCGCTGCTTTACCACTCATCCGACAGGGCTTTATTCTTTCTTTTTCTTTCTTCTCTACAACGCTGCCTACTTCTCTGCCCAAGGTCTCCATCAGTCTTATGTGTCCGAAACTTTCGGTGAAATGCTTTTATTCAAAAAAAAATTCTTTTGGTCTCTCTCAAAGCCCGCCCAAACCCCCCGCGAACTCTCTCTCTCCTCTGCTCTCCCTCCCCGCCCCTCTTCTTTCACTTTCAGTGGCCACCGTGCAATGTGCCTGTCGAGCGCACCCAGCCCAGACCTCCACTGGCGTGGGAACAATGACACCGTCGAATGTTTCAAAACCCCAAATCTCAGAGAGAGACCCCTTTTCGTTTCCTTTCGTCCCCACCTCTCCGAGCGCCTTTGAAGGTGAGGATACTTCTCTCTCCATCTACTTCGCTTCTCTCTGTCTAACTCTCTCTCTGTCTTTCTATCTGTCTCGAGTTTGGGGTATTTGGTAGAAATCACAGCAGGGTGCTGATGCTGTCGTCGCCTCGCACAGCCCCTCCTCCCAAGCCTCCAGTTACTTCGATTCCTTTCGCATAAGTTTTTCCTTAAGGTGCTTGGTCATTCACCCCCTTCAACAACTTTTCTTTTGGTGTCCCTCCTCTCATTTGCGTTCCATTGACATATAATCTGATATGTGGACAGATTCTCCTAACGCAAGTTGAAATAACTTGAATTTTTATATTGTCGCACCACTCAAATTGAAATATTTAGACCGAAATGAAATAACTTTTGAACCCTCCTGTACTTGATGTCTTGATTGTAGTTTCCTCGGAATGCTGTTGGCACATTTACAAGTAAGAAAAGAAGATGAAATGTAAGATAGGGAAGTGAGATGATACCGTGAAGGCAATCAAAACAAATAGAGGGATCAAATCTATTTTTGCTGTGGCAGGTTATAGAGGGATTGGAGCTTGAGGAAAAGGTCTAGTTTGAATCATAACTATCTTTTGAGTGGTCACTTATGCTGCAACTTAGCTTAACAGAAAAGCAAAAAATGAAGAACTATAGGCTTAGTTTGCTTTTGGATCAGTAATTCCTCATTGGGAAGTTAGATTATCATCAGGCCTAGCCTATACTTTGACATTGCCAATTACATATCTATAAGTCATGTTCAATATTGATTCATGGTCTTGGTTTTGAGGTTCATTTCTAGGATTTTCTCATGTATGCAGTCCTATTGTGTAGAGTTTATAATTTTGGAAGGAGATAATCTTACCAAACTATTCCTTGGAACATCATTGGATTGGATTGGGCTGGTTGAGGGATCTCCTGCGTGAAGTTTTTAGTTTTCAGGTGTTGCAAACCATTTCTGTAAGGCCTCCATTGGGTTGCTGAGATGCTGTATATGGCTGAATTCTGATGATCTATTTTACAGCTGGTGGACAACCGTAAGTATGAGATTCTCAGTTCTCTTGGAAATGAGTTTTTCATCCATGTACATGGGTTGGTGGACATTTAGCTTAGATTTCTTGCCTTATGCCAGGTTAATAATCATTGCACTAAATGTAATATTTTCAGAATACCAAGTTTAGTCACACCGTCTTGTGATATTTTCAGGTGGTTTTGATGTTTTGTACACTGGAGGAAAAGCCAATTTGGTGCTAAAAGTATGCACACAGGAGGAAACAAAAAAATGAGACTACTTAGATTAGAATCTTGGATTCTCTTGTATTCTTGGAATGAATATTATGACTAAAGGTTGTAATAAGCTGCTTTGTAATGTTGTATCCAATTGGAATGAATATTATGACTCACTATTTTACCAGATGGCTTAATCCAAGGATTGTGTTATTTGACGGCAGTGTGAATGCAGTAGTTATTTGTGTATTGAGGATTGTTTTGCACAATATGATTTGTACGTAATCACCATTTTGCATGATCCAAATATGTATGTGAGATGTATCAAGGATTCATCATTGTAATACTGTAAAAAATTGTGCACAATTTGACTTGTACGTAATCCTACTCAATGTACAATGGGAATGACCTGCCCAGATAAATCATAAATAACACTTTTACGGGATTTCTTTGGTGAAGAAATAAAATTTGTATAATTTCTGACTTGATACATAAACATCCCACTAAGTGGGATCAAAGCAGTCCCATTTTCTTTATAAACAAGATTCTATATAAGCACAAGGCTACAAGAGAATAAAAAAAACTACATTAATTTTAGATAGTTGAGCTTTCACTGATATCAATTGCATCTCTTGTTTCTTTATAATCGTTGAAACAAAGCTGGGGTTACAAAACATCATGATCCTGAAAATATCACAAGACAAAGAAGTTACTGAAAATCCATGTTTACAATTCCTTGCCTCTATAATTCATGCAATTGCATAAAAGAGATGAAATCAGAGTAATTTATTTTCCTATTCCCTATTTCAGCTTCATGATTTATCTAATGCACTGGAGGAAAATAAAAAAATTATCTCTTTGACAGAACTGATGATTCTAATCATGCCAATAACTAATAATAGCTTCAACAAGGACGATTACATCAACAAATAATGCCATTTCAGCATGCAGAATATGGTTTCAACTAGATGCAAACAACAAATACACTTGCAATAGACACTTGAACATGCAGAATATTTGGTTTGATATATCCTATGAGGAACCCTATACAAATGCTAAAGTAAACTGATATATCCTATCAAATGAGGTCATGCACAATATATGAGTTGGTTTGATATGATGCACACTAATCTATATGCGGACTTTGCACAAGCAGACCTGAGTCTATGAACAAATGATTACATTCATTCAAATTTATGTTCACATATCTGATGCAGAACCTAACTCAAGAAGGGTATTTGCAACACAGCAAGAAGTTTATCATAGTTCAAGATAGCTTATAAGGTGTTATAAGAACGACAATCAAAAGAGAGAGCAATAAAATTTATCAAGAATTTAGAAAAGAAGCATAAGTAGAGTAACACCCCGATTCCAGGGCCCTCCATGGCAAGGTTTTGAACTAGAGTAACAACAGTCCCCGCCCCCATCAAATTCAACATGCTCCACGACAAGCGTTAAAATTGATAGAATGATTGGTTTAAAAAGAAAAAGAAGAAAAAAGTAATTTAATTCAAATGACTCAAAGGCAAAAGACTACTAGCAACTAGAAGATACAGGACATGCCTTCGATGATCACCCTGAGCATCAATAAATTTCATCTGCCAAAAATAATGTACTGAAAAAAGTGTCAATAGGCAGACCTTAAGGTCTCCTTCACAGCCATTACGATTGCCGTCTTTCTTGGACCCAAAGCTTAAAGAAATATATAAGAAATAAAAATAAGAATAAACTAAAAAATCAATGATAAAAATAAACGAAATTACAGAAGATTTGGTGTTCAAAAGACTTTACACGGGGAGGTTAGACCTTTTGTCCTCTCAATCGAGCAAAGCGCGGCAGCACTTATCGTGATTTCGTCCAAATCGCCCAAATTCGAGACAGCTAGAGAAACAAACAGAGAGAGAGTTAGTGTGGGAGAGAGGCGAAGGAGAGGAAGAGAGAAGTACCCTCACTTGAGACGGCGCAACACGATGGGGAGGAGGAGGGGAGAGGTGCAAAATGTTTCGGGCGTCTGAGAGCACTAGCATTAGACTCATCAAATTTATCTTTAAAATTTGATCAAAAGTACACATTTTTCATAAATTCAAAACCTTCATATTTACACTTGCATTCTATCCATATAACATAAAAACTATCCTATGCTCCGGCGATTCCGGGCGATTCAAGGTAACCGCAAGTAACCGTTTGATACTTTGTTTTGGTTGGTGCAGTTTGTCTCTCTCTCGAGTTGATGAGAGTCTATTCTTGCCTCTGGTGCAAGTCACTTTATTGATTCATGTTGGTGGGATTTGTTTTCTATCTTGATTTCTGTTTGCATATTTACGATTTATTGCGATGACAGATGATCTTATGGAGCATTGGCGATCTCTCTCATTATCTGAAACTGAGGTATCTCCTCTTCATTTACTGAAACTGCGAACTCCTTCTTATTTAAACTGTTAACTGTTAAGTTTTACAATAAGGAGGCTTTCAAACGGATGATGCATAACTTATGGCATCCATCCGGGGGTTTTAAGATTTACGATATGGGGGATAACTTATATTTGGCCGCTTGCTCTACGTACGGTGAGAAGGAGAGGATCCTGTCTAATGGCACTTGGACTTTTGGGAATAATCTAGTTATCTGTACAAATTATGATGGAACTTTGCAGATCACTAGGGTGCCTATGATCTTCGTTTTTTTTTTTTTTTTTTTTTTTTTTTTTTTTTTTTTTTTAATGCGCATTTATGATTTACCTCTAGATGGGATGCATGCACGGGCAGTTCAGAAAATTGTTGAAACCTTGGGGGATGTTCTTGATGTTAATCTCATTGAATCAAGGCCTGGATGGGGGGAATATGTTCGTGTGCGTATTTCCTTGGATATTTGGAAATCGCTGCCTCCTGGGAAACGAGTTGTTGTGGGTGATGCCGAGTATGTTTGGGTCCGTTTTAAATTTGAACGATTGCCTCAGTTCTGTTATTTTTGTGGAATATTGGAACATGGTGAGTGTGACTGTCTACAATGGATCTCTGTGAAGGAGGCTAATGGTACCTCCAAGTTTCCCTATGGACCTTGGCTGCGGGTAGGGAGTGCTATTGTGAAAACGAGGCTTCGTCCGGATTTGTCCACTGAGGATGGCCCCAGCCAGTCTTCATTTGTTGCTGTTGATTGGTTCGATGAGCTGGCGACGACTAAGGGGGTTGTTTTAGTTTCTCCACCACAGTCGTTGACGGTTGTCGACAATACTCTCTCGGGCGAAAATGCTACTGCAGTGTGTTCCATCCTCTCTGCTGGGAGGCCTGATGGGCTCGGTATGGGCTTTGGGCCCAGTCCTTTTTCCACTCACCCGGGTTCGGCTTCTTTAGAGAAGCCCCAATCAATCAGCGCCACTTTCTCTTCCCGTAAGGAAAACCAGCCATTCTCCAATGTGGGATGTGCCTGTCGTGCTCGGCTTCCTCGCCCTCTGCTGACTCCATCTAAGAGGCAGCTGCATTCTAAATTTGTTGGCAACTCAAGTAGGTTGGTTCCATTGAAGAAACAAAAATCTGGTGATGATAATTCTCTGGTGGAGGCTCCGGTCATATCGGCGGAGGTTGAGATTTAGCCTCGTCGAAGCCCATGAAAATCATGAGCTAGAACTCCCGAGGGCTTGGGAACCCTCGGGGCGTTTGAACCCTTCGAGATCTTGTTCGGAGGGAAGCTCCTGATGTGGTATTTGTCATGTAGACTAGATCTGGTGTTTCTTGGCATTTGTCTGCAATTTATGGTCATTCAGAGACACCTCTTAAACAAAATACCTGGAACTTGTTACGTTTACTGAATGACCAAATGTCTAGGCCATGGTTATGTTGTGGGGATTTTAACGAGATTTTGGATCTCTCAGAAAATTTAGGTGGTCGGGTGAGGCCGGCTAGTCAGATGAGGGGTTTTCGAGATGCGTTGGATTACTGTCAATTACGTAGTATACCTGCTGTAGGTCCTTTGTATACTTGGAGTAATTTTCAGGAGGGCCCTGCTCTTGTCCATGAATGGCTAGATTACTTTATCAACAACATGGATTGGTTGGATTTATTTCCAAATTGTCGAGTTTCTAATCTTCTTACCCCTGTTTTTGATCATACCTGTTTGGTGTTAACTACGGAGGTCTCAGTACAACCTGCACCCCGGACAACTCGATTGTTTAAGTTTGAATCTATGTGGGTGGGGGAACAGGGCTGTGAAGAATCGATTGCTAGGGCTTGGTTTTTATCTTCCACCTCTTTATTGGTGGATAAAATCAAACAATGTAGTCGTCATCTGTCGGATTGGAGTAAGCCATGTTTTGGCAATGTTCGACATGAATTGGCTAAGAAAAGAAAGGAACTGGAACAGTTACAGAGCATCTCCTTCCCCTCTTATCCTTTGCATGAAATACGAAGGGTCAAGCATGATCTTAATTATTTGATGAAGAAGGAGGAATTGATGTGGCAACAAAGGTCCTGTGTGCAATCGTTGGTCGATGGGGATCAAAACACACACTTTTTCCATTTTAAGGCTTCACAACGGCAACGCCGTAACTCTATTTCCAGACTAAAGGATGATAAGGGAGTTATGCATGAAGGGTCGACAATGCTTCAATTAATATATGATTACTTTTCCACTCTGTTTTCTACAACTCACCCACTTGATTTTGATGCAGTACCATAGCCTATCCATTCTCACATTTCTGAGTCTATGAATAGAGAATTGCTGCGTGTGTTCACCGATGCTGAGATTAAAACAACCTTATTTCATATGCAACCATTAAAAGCACCCGACCCCGATGGTATGCCTCCATTATTCTTTCAGAAGTATTGGCATCTAGTTGGTAATACTGTTGTTAGCTCAGTGTTACAAGTGCTTAATTCAGGTGTCATGCCCCCTGATTTAAATCTAACCCACATTGTTCTAATTCTGAAAAACAAACATCCTGAGTTTTTAAAAGACTATCGACCTATTAGTCTATGTAATGTGATTTATAAGGTCATTGCCAAAGTTCTAGCTAATAGGCTGAAATCAGTTTTACTGGGTGTTATCTTTGAAAACCAATCAGCTTTTGTGCCTAGACGACTGATTACCGATAATGTTCTTGTGGCTTTTGAAACCGTGGATGCTATTCGGAGGAGGAAGCGGGGAAAAAAGGTGGGATGTCTATTAAATTAGATATGAGCAAAGCCTATGATCGGGTTGAATGGATTTTTCTGGAAAAATTAATGCAGCGCATGGGCTTTCATTCTAACTTCATTCACTTAAATATGATGTGTATTACTTCCGTTTCTTATAAGGTGCTTGTGAATGGTCTCACCACTCAGCCTATCACGCCATCCTGTGGCCTGCGTCAAGGGTGTCCTCTTTCTCCCTACTTATTTGTTTTTTGTGCGAAGGCTTTATCTTTGCTATTGAAGCAAGCTAATGAGCAAAATCATTTGAGAGGGGTTAGTGTCTGCCATAATGCTCCCCGAGTTAGTCATCTCTTGTTTGCTGATGATAGTATTATTTTTTGTCGAGCCTCTGTGTCTGAAAATGAATATATCAAAAATCTGGTCTGTTGTTATGGGATGGCATCGGGTTAGCAGCTAAATATGGGGAAAACAGAACTTCTTTTCAGTCGTAATACGGAGCCATTTATTCAATCTACTATCAAGGAAGTGTGGGGTGTTCAGGATATTCAGCACCATGCTAAATATCTTGGCCTCCCTTCTTTTGTTGGCAGATCACGGTTTCAGTCTTTTAAAGCAATTAAGGATAGAGTTTGAGCAAAGTTGCAAGGGTGGAAAGAGAAGTTGTTGTCACAAGCGGGGAGAGAGGTGTTGATTAAAGCTGTTGTTCAGGCCATACCGACATACACTATGAGTTGTTTCAAGCTCCCGAAGGGGTTTTGCAAGGAACTAGAAGGAATGTTAACTCGCTTTTGGTGGGGTCAAAGGGATCAAGAGCGAAGGCTTCACTGGCTGAAATGGGGTAATCTGTGTCAGTCAAAATTCAATGGAGGTTTGGGATTTCGGGACTTAGAAGCTTTTAACTTGGCATTATTGGCTAAACAAGGATGGCGTTTATTTCACTCACATGGGTCTCTTTTTGCCTTTGTGTTTAAAACGAAGTATTTTCCCAACGCTGATTTTTTAAGCTCAGTGCTTGGATCTAAACCTTCCTACGTATGGCGTAGTATTTATGAAGCGAAAGCTGTGATCACAGCGGGTAGTTTATGGCATATTGGTAAGGGCGACAAAATCAAGCTTCGGACTGATCATTGGCTTGCCGATCCTAGTCCAAGGAAGGTTATTTCTTGCTACAATACACTTGCCGAGGATGCTTGTGTAGCTGATTTGTTGGATAGCTCCTCTCCTAATGGATGGAACATTGACTTGGTGAAACAGGTATTTCTTCCTTTTGAGGTTGCTTCTATCCTCAAAACTCCTTTATTCCTTCATTGGGGTGATGATAAATTAGTGTGGAGTGGCACTAAAAATGGAGTTTTTACTGTAAAGTCAGCCTATTATACTGCCCTTAATCTGAAAATTGCTTTAGAGTGTGGTTCAAGTAGTCCATCTTTGGATTTCCCTTCCTTTTGGCGAGTTTTGTGGAACTTACAGTTACCTCCTAAGATAAAAACTTTTATTTGGAGGGCTTGTAAGAATAGTTTACCTACAAAGAAACTTTTATTCCAACGACATGTTCTGCCCTCTTCCACTTGTGATTTTTGCCATGATACTTATGAGGATGTTTTCCACATTCTATGTAAGTGTCCTTACTTTATTAGTGTGGTAACTGTATTTTGCCAGGGAGTTCGATTGTTACATGGCTATTATGGGTTTGTTAATGTTGTTAAAGCTATTATGAGGTGTAATGATCCTCTTCTCTTAACCTGTTTTGTGTTGATTAGCGTTGTGGTTGGGAATTGTTTGGATTATGTTGACAACTACCAGTTCATTCGTAAGCATATCAAGGTTCATTCTAATATCTCCTCTTTGTGTTGGATTCCTCCTCCTACTAGATCTTGTAAGCTCAATATCGATGGGGCTATTTTTAGCTCCCTGAACATCAGTGGGGTAGGCGCTATCTTACGGGATGATAGGGGTGGTATGGTTATGGCACTGTCTCGGAAGGAGCTGGGTATTCATGAGGTAGAGGATATAGAGGCACTTGCTATTTTACGGGACTTACAAATGATCTCTCACTTGGGTATTTCTCACTTAATGTTGGAAGGGGATTCCCTTGCTATGGTCGAGGCTTTACGGTCCCCGGGGGGGGGGGGGGGGGAGGGAATCTGCATAAGCATTTTAATTTGTGAGGTACTGAAGTTGCTGTCTACTTTTCCATCCTATGAGGTTTTGCATGTTGGACGTCATGGCAATCTGGTTGCACATTCTCTAGCACGCCATGCCCAATTCGTGAATGACACCCTATAGTGGTGGAATGACCCTCCAGATTTTATATGTAACAGACTTGAAGTGGATGCAGGCGTTCCTATGAGGTTTTGCATGTTGGACGTCATGGCAATCTGGTTGCACATTCTCTAGCACGCCATGCCCAATTCGTGAATGACACCCTATAGTGGTGGAATGACCCTCCAGATTTTATATGTAACAGACTTGAAGTGGATGCAGGCGTTCCTTATTGCTAACTGATGTTTATTTTGTTGTTATTGTCGTAAGCTTGGTCTTATTATGTATTTGACTATTACTTCTATGAATCTTATCGAAGTGTTCTTCTAAAAAAAAAAAAAAACCTTCATATTTATAATTCTATATTGGATTAGCCATTAGATTCATCAAAATAATAATATAATATTATTTTTTAAGAATAATATTTTTAATTTTTTTTTCTTCATATTTTGTAATTATACTAACCATATAGACATTAATAGTTTAATTTAGTACTTAAATAATTGATTCCCAACTAATATAGAATAAAATAAAATAAAACTATTGCCTATTAAAATTAGAATAAAATATTAGTTTAAATGTGGAATAGTAGCCATTCAAATTTGAAAGAAGAGCAACAATTACTGTAACTTAAAGTTTTACAAATACCTATTTGATGAATTCAATATAAGTTCATTTTAAATAAATTTATTAAAATTTAATGATGAATTGACTTTTAATGAAGTCAATACTAATGTTTCGAGATTGTTTTAGAATTTCAAAATGCAAGACTGACAGGAATTTTGAAACTCAAGCACAAAGGCAAAAGAAAAAAGCGGGAGCAGACAAAAGTCAGAAGCGTCAGCAATAGAGAAGAAAAGAAAAAGAAAAAATAAGACACATCAGATGGTAAAGTGCCAAAGCAGTGGTATAACGTCGTAAGGGTATCATTTACCCATTTTTATGGGGCTGAACAATAAACGAAGCTATATGAGACAACATTCTAAAACTTCTTTGCGGCTTCTTCTTCAATCTTATTGGTTTGTTCAAACTGCAACATTTAAGAGCGGCGAAAGAATTGAAGAAAATGAGGAAATAAGAGAATGTCAAGTTAAAGACAAACAAGAAAATGGCAGTTGGGTTCTTCTTCTTTTGTTTGTACTTTTTTATAATTACAAAATGCCCCTTACCGTATAATCTTTTGGTGCACATTTGGTATGTGAACTACTTGTACCTAAAAGAACTGGAAAAGAAATTGGAAAACTCTATTTGTAGTCAAATTTGAGCACCCTTGCGCACCCCTAATGACATGGAATGGATTTAATGAAATGGTGCGGATTGCACTTTAGGTGGGAGACGAAAAATTGAAATGCAGCGGATTGCTTTTGACAGATTCTTTCTTCCCCAACCCTTCTCCTCCTTCCCCATTCCCCAGAAACTCTTCTCCTTCGTCCCATTCCCCCTGTAGCCTCTGCAAGTTAAAAATTGCAATTTATCTGGCATCTTGTGAACAAAAGTGCTCTCCTCCTCCCACGAACGATTTCCTTCGGTATCTTAGCTGATCCAACATCTGGCGAACGAAAGTGCTCTCCTACCTCCCGCGAAAGATTTCCTTCAACCTCTCTCTCTGTCTCATCAATGAGACCCATAATTCTCGGAGAGATCCGGGTCCAGGTCCAGGTTCATTCACTTCCTATCTCTAAATTTTATGGCTGAAATGTAAATGGAGAAATATGTTAAAAACCCATAACTAATAATTTCCAACAATTAAAAGTAGAGCTGCTCTTGTCACAACCCCACCCTATCAAGAGCGAGACTGTAATCCCGTACCTATTTTTTTTCCTATTATAACAGTAATTTATTTATAAATGAATGCCCATATTGTTATTAGTATTATTATTATTATTATTATTATTATTATTTTAAAAGATAATGCGTGACGGTTCGAACGCATCATTCTAATTTCTAGCTGAAAGAAACATCTAATAGACATACCTTTACATTCCTTTACAAAGGACTCTCAGAGTCCATCATCCATTTATTTAAGATAACTACTTTAAACAAAGAGGGACTCAGTCCCTTCAGTCTTTACAAAAGAAAACTAACTTAAAGCAGGAGGGGTTTCCATTATCCCACGATATACCTTATACCCGAAGGTATCTTGTTTAGAAGTTAACTCAATAAAACATTCCCATGTGGGGTCCAGTATTAAAACGTAAGAAACATATATCGTCATAAAAAGAAACCAAACTACCCAGGGACTACTAAACATTGGCCCCTCCCTCCTCAGCAATACTCAGCTCCTCAGTAGATTCGTCTATACCTAGACGTTTAAAACATAAACACAAAGTGAGTCTAATACTCAGTAAACAGTACACCATGCTGTTAACTTAATAAGCATATAGTAATTTCTTTTGAAAACATGCAGCTATAAACCAATACTAATTCTGACAATACTTACATGCATATGCTTTCTTTATAACATCATGCGTACACTTACTTCCTACTATCATGCATATACTCACTTCATACTTTCATGCAAAACTTTATTTCTTATTTTCATACATACTTAAATATCATATCTTCATGCATACACTTAATTTAATCTTTCACTTTCTTTTGGCCAATACACTATTACGCCCAGTGTGTCGGGGTTAACGGTCCTAGTGGACCTGGATTCCACCTGTGGCCACAGGTTAGGAACCCCTTTCTGTCAGGGAGCAGCACTGGGTGCACTACCAGTACTACTTACCCGGCATTGCAATCTGCCCATTTCTTTGATATCATTTCCTTTCATGTGACCATTACATATTTTCATACATTAATTCATTCATTTTCTTTCTTTGAAATCAACATTTTCAGTATCCTCCTTAGTCTGATGAATATGCATTTATTTTGAAAAAAAGTATTTTATGTCATGCTTACATATAAATAAAATCTTAGTTATTTCAAGAAGCATGTATGAAAATTTCATGATTTAGAATCTACATGCATGCATTACCATATATACATACAATCAATTATAATCGATAAGATACTTAACAAGGGCTACCAAGAAAGACTTGTACATAATATAAATTCATTTATTCTTTAATTAGAAGAATGTTTGGAAAGAGATAGAGATATATTCTTCCATAAGAGAACTTGGTGTGGGCGCATGGTCATAACTACTTACCTCGATCCGCTGCAATCCCTTTAACTTCAGAAAATCCTAATCAAATAAATAACAAGTGTGTTAAAACTCATCCAACATCCTTTAGATCCCCTTTTTAACGATGGCTAAAATATTATAAATCTAACGTCGTTTTCTACCCTTAATGTTACTTCAAATAACTACCCTCTCGACAAATCCTTATAAGAGTAACATAAACGATAGTTAATTTAGTTAACATAACATCAAAACAACTCCATATATGCATTTAATCACTTAAAACAGAACATAATTATATATATATACAAAACACAACATCAAAACAACCCTATATATAATTAATCCCTTAAAGTAGAGCATATATGTAGATATGCAAAACATAACATCAAAACAGCCCTACATAAGTACTTAATCCCTTAAAACAGAGCATATATGTATATATATAAAACATAACATCAAAATAGCCCCACATAAGTACTTAATCCCTTAAAACAGAGCATATATGTATATATATAAAACATAACATCAAAACAGCCCCATATAAGTACTTAATCCCTTAAAACAGAGCATATATATATATATATATATAAAACATAATATCAAAACATAAGCTAAATAATTTAGTTATTTTCCAAAACCACATTAAAATCAATGGAGTCAAAATAGGATTTTTACCTTAAGCTCCTAGATTCTTTCAAGAGGTGAAGTGCAAGTCCAAAGCTTGAAGAAAATGAGAGGAGTTTGATTTCTTGAAGAGGAGAAGAAAAGAGGGAAGTGGCATTGGCTAGCATGGAAAGGGAGGTGAAGAAAACTTGTTCTTCATTTCTTGGGTGTAGATCGACGGTTTGAAGGGGAAAAAGGGACTTAAAAATTGGTTTAATTGAACTTATCCCATAAGTCTTCAACTAGCCGATGGAAAGGAGGTTTCATGCTTATCTCATAAGCTTGAAGATGAGCCAATCAAATTTAAGGAAAAATAACTAGTCTTGGTCAAAACTTGACTCACATGTTTGCAAAGGTGACCAACGATTTTAAGATGGATTAAAGGTACCAACAACTTTTAGTAAAGGAGACCTACGGATTTAACATGGAATAAAGGTTTAAAACTTGGTCAAAGCTTCATTTAGAAGTTTTTAAGCTTGATGACCGATGGTTCATAAGAGAAGAATGCTTAGTTAAATTTTTGGTCATTAAAAACTTAAGGAAATGGAGGGTTAGGATTAGATTTAGGAAGATAACTATTCCAACTACCAATCCAATGGTGGAAATCATTTGTGCTCTTTCATAAATAATAAAATTTTAGGGTTTAAAGAGAAAATACTATTAGGCTTTAAAAATCATGTACTTAATTTATTTTAACAACCCACATAAGAATAAAAACACACCCTTCTAAAATAAAATAATAAAAATCTTTACATGAGCATATTTAACTTAAGGAATAAAATAAAATGACGTAAAGACTCACGTAGTAAGACTAGGGTATTACACCTCTCCCCTACCTCCTCTCAATCCCTAATCTTCAAGCCTCTCAATATTTTCAAAAACTCCGAAACACCATCAAAACAATTACTCTCGTTCTTCTTCCTCGTCAAAATTGATGGCTTTCACGCTTGTTTGAAGCTTTATTGCTCTCTCTATACCTATATTCTTGAAAAAAAAAAAAAAAAGCTAAGTTCTTCAGTTATGCGGAAAACATTTTATATTATATAGAAAAAAAAAACTTTCCTTGAAGTAGGAGAATATGATCGTTTTGTCTATCTGAGTTAAAACAAATAATTATGGGTAAAATCTTGCTCAAATTTGGGTTTTGATAAAAACACAATGCATGATAAAAGGAATTGCCTTTTGATGCTCGGATTTACTGGGTTGAGAGTACTGTGCTCCTTGAAACTGTCCTCAAGAAATCATATTTCTCTTTGTTGATTTTAAGTTTCTTCCGAGTCGGCTCATTTTCATCATCAGCCCTGGCTCTTTTAAGTATCAACCTCCTCTTCGTTTGTCCACCATTCCTAACACATAAGTCCATCTGAAATGATGAAGCTGTATTGTTTGGAGAGCATCTCCTTAGTTCAGCTTCTTTTATTGTTTTCTTTAAATTTACTAAATTACCCTGCCAGGTCAGCAGGGAGTGCGCAAATTGGACTACCCGTAGCAGAATTGAAAAAAATTGCCCTCCTATTACGCAAAGAAACTTTCAAAAAAATGCAAAACAAAACCAAGCTCTCCTTCACACACACACACACACTCTCTCTCTCTCTCTCTCTCTCTCTCTCTCTCTCTCTCTCCCGTTCATCCGTAAAGGGCATTTGTTTTCGTTTGGGTTTGTCAATCACCATGTTTGTTTTTTTGGTGGATTGCCATTGAAAAGCCCAAACGACAAGAACCCAAATGACATGAGCCCATCCCAAGAACCCAAACGACTCTAGCCCACTTTTGAAATCCAGACGACGCACCTCCTCTAATGAGGATAACTGACACTGTCCTTCATTGTATATGGTGTAATCAGTTAATTCCTCCAGTAAAATTACAATTGCTACCTATCAACTATCACGTACCCTTCAATTTTTGAGCATTTACAATTTATTTGAAACTGTAATTTTTGGACAGGAATATTCACAAGTCAATTTAATTTATTATCATAATTCTCATTTTTACTTGTGTAATCAGTTGAATATTTTTGTACAATAAACTACATGTGTATTTTCCACCTGTACAAGTGAATGTTGTATAAGAAAATACAAGCATAATTTAAGTTAAACCAAAATTAATACAAATGTTAAATTAAGTATGGGTCAAAAAATACATATCTGGTTCACTTCTAAGTTAAATAGGATTTTTTATGACAGTACAAGTGAAACTAAACAAAGTAATCATAACTTTTATACATATCCTAATTAAATAATATGATAATTATGCATACAAGCATATTTTTTAATACATGTTTTTCTCGGAAACCAAATATGTGTATTTAATTTACAAGTGAAACCAAAAAGAGTTAAATAGAACTTGTTTAACTTCGCACAATGAACCAGATGTGTTGACCCATAATTAAAGTTAAATCAAAATTAATGCAAACGAAAAATTCACAACTTCAAATTTGCCTCTTATGAAGTTCAATAATGATATATATGAAAATACATTGGATGTGTGATGTATGTATTTTTGTTGTATGTATGCCATATTTGATGTATTATTGACGTTTTTTCACATGCTTCATTATTTTTTTTTTTAAGGGTTATTATTATTATTATTTGGTCTTCATTTTTTATGTTATGTCTATGTAGATGGAACAAAATGATAGAAATAAGGATGTTATTGAAGAGCCAAGGGTAGGAATATCATTTTCATTAGTCGAGGAAGTAACGACATACTACACGAAGTATGCAAAACAAGTTGGGTTTGGAGTGACAAAGCAAAGCTCTAAAATTGGAGATGATGGGAAAATAAGGCATTTCACCCTTGCTTGTGTCTAACAAGGCACGTCTGTGAGCACAACGTCTAATATTCTTAAACCGAGGCTAATGGAACATAATGGGTGCAAGGCAAAGATCAATGCCATATTAAGTTCTAAGTGAGAGTTTTGTTCGACTCATGTTGTCCTTGAGCACAATCATGCTCTCAGTCCTGGAAAAGCAAAATGTATTAGATTTCATAAAAGGTTGGATGAGTCGAGCAAGAGAAGATTATAATACAATGATATGGCTAGCATTCAATTGAGCAAAAACTACAGTTCTAACATCGCTAAGGTAGGAGGATATGAAAATCTCACATTTGGAGAGAGAGATACATGTAATTACATACGTGAAGTGAGATTACTTCGGCTTGGGTTAGGAGGTGCCGAAGCACTACAAAACTACTTCACTTGTATGCAATAGAAAAATAATGATTTCTATTATGTCATGGACGTTGATGATAAAACCAGATTGAGGAATGTGTTTTGGGCAGATGTTCGTAGTCGAGCTGCGTATGAATCGTTCGGTGATGTAATAACTTTTAACACTACGTACTTAACCAATGCATACAAAATGTCATTTGCTCATTTGTTGGGAGTTAATCATCATGGTTAATCAATCATATTTGGATGTAGCTTGATTTATGGGGAGAATACGGATACGGATACGTTTGTTTAGTTATTTGAATCATGGTTTAAGTGTATGAATGGCTGCACATCACAAGCCATAATAACAAATCAAGATAAAACTATGCAAAATGCAATTGCAAAGGTGTTTCTAAAATCTCGATGTCAATTTTGCTTGTGGCATATAATGAAAAAAGTTTTCGAGAAATTTGAAGCAAACAGTCAATATGATGATATCAAAAGTCAGCTACATAAGTATTTGTTTTCCTTGATTATTTATTGAATTCTATATTATCTCCTTGTGGCATATTACGGGTAATTCAACTACTGATCTTTGGATTGTTCACACAGGCGTGTTTATGACACATTGAGTCGTGATGAAATTCGACAAGTGTTGGTTGCAACTTCTTGACAATTTTGATCTGCATGATCATTCATGGCTTGAATGGTTATATTTTGAACATCATCTGTGGGTGCCAACGTCGTAAGTAATGACTTTTGGGCATGAATGTCATCTATTCAGAGAAGTGAGGGTATGAATACGTTCTTTGATGATTATGTAAATTCAAAGACAACTTTAAAGCAGTTTGTAGATCAATATGATAATGTACTTAGACGCAAGAATGAGAATGAACTTGCAGCTAACTTTAGTTTATTCTACACACAAATTCCATCCATTACTTTTTATTACATTGAGAGACAGTTTTAAGCAGTTTATACAAATGCAAAATTTAAAGAAGTTCAAGAAGAATTAAGAGGTTTGATTTATTATTGCGCATCAATGGTTCAAAGTGAATAGGGGATTTTTACATATCCTATAACTAATCAAGTCCAAGTTATGGATGAGTTTAGAAAAAGTACAAAATATGTTGTTGAGTTAAACGAGGAAGAGTGCGAAGCAAACTGCACATGTCAGTTATTTGCTTTTAAGGGCATTTTGTGCAGACATGCCATCCGTGTGTTGATATTCCATGACAAGGAAGAGTCGCCAAAAAAATACATACTTGATAAGTGGAGGAACGATATAAAACAAGATTACACACTTGTCTAAAGTAGCCGTGATGATCTTAGTTATAGTTCGAACATGCACTGAATGAATAAATTGGACAAGACTTTTTATGAGATTTCTTCAATTGCAGGCACCTCAGATGAAGGTTGTGTGAAGTTAATGACTCAATTAAGTTGAAGCTGGAATTGGTTGAGGTCCAGCCAGTATGTGATAATCGTTCTACTGAGTCATTAGGGGTGACAAAGGAGTCTGACAAATTAAAAAGTCATGTTACTACTCGCAGAAAAGGTAGACCAGTTTCTAAGAGGAAACAATAATTGGTTGAGAAGACAGTGAATAGATTGAAAGTAAGAAAATCTCAAAGGCTAAGTCAGGTAGTTTTTGTAGTTTATGTTTCTAATTATATTTTGTAATCTATCAACATTAACTATCTATCTTGAAATTTTTTATAGAAGAATAGGCCATGCCTTGATAGAACCGTTGTCTCAAATGTTGGCTTGTTTAGCTTGCCCGAGCGTCATTTTCCTATAGCTTCTATTGCCCAATCAACCGTGGTATTGTTCATTTCTTTTATAATCATATAATATTGATTCTTTGAGTATATTAATTATGGGTATCTCTTGTCTTCTCTTGATAGGTACAACCGTCTTTCTAACTCTTGGACGATATTAACTCTTTTGCTACTCCTACATATCAAGATTTAGATGTCGATATCCATATGTATCTTAAATTAATTATGCTGAAATTAAATTCTACTCAATATAGTACAATCACTAATGTAACAACATACTACAGGCTTGGGATTATAGATCTATTCTTTAGCGCCATTTTGCAAGGAAGGTGTTATAAATGACAGATGCACAATCCACTTCACCACTGCTCTTTTTTCTTCTTCCAATGAAAAAAGTCGGTCCATCTTTTGATACTTTGAGATCCATATTTCCATTTCTGTCATTTGTGATAAAACCATTGTCATCGATTTGTAAAATTTCCAACGTTTCTTTCCATCTTTCTTTATGGCAGGCACATCAATCTAACCAAGAAGAATGAATCCCAATTAGTATTACAACTCTACACAATCTATGGTGGATTTCATAAAGTTTTGAGCCAATTATTATGATAACTAAATTTTCCATAAATAAAAGCCTAAGTAAATAAATAATCCATGTGCCTTATCTTTCTTACACAAGCACAGTGAATAAATAAACTAAGAAACGAACATGAAAATTGTGACTCCCTGAACAAATACATGCCATAGCCTATGCTCAATCCAAAACAAAGCAATGTGTGGCCAAACCAACAAATCAGAACTATAAACAGATTTGGACCTAAGGCAGTATGCAAGGGGCTACCAACTCTTTACAGTAAGCACATTCAACAATGTTTTATTGTGACTCTTATGAATTTGTATCATTTGCAGTGTACATGAAAAAAGATAGTGAATGAATGCTATAAATCCCAATAGCATTTCATGTACCTTACAATCATGATGAAGATTTAAATTCCTTTTTTCGAATGTGAAGATCGCGTATAAAGTACTTGGATTCAAGAGTCTGCACCAAAACTAGAGGAGTAAAAATAAAGGCCGCCCATTTTGCTTGAAGAATTCAAAAAATAATGTTTTTGATAAACTAAAACCTCAAAGAAAAATAAAACCCCAAAGATAACAAGATGAGATGATTAATACCCACTCCAAAAAAAATGTCTAGGCAAAGTACTCAAGAACACGAACAACTGCACAACAATCTCAACTCACCAAATGAAATTCAGACCCAAACATTGCACGGTTAGATTAAATCCCCAAGTCCTTTCAAATATCCATATATCCTTTTTTTAGATATTGCTTAATCCAATGTGGTTTTTTTTTTTTTTTGTCAGTTAGAATTATCTGTGGAAATGGAAATGGATTCAATTGAAAGCTTCAAGTGTGAAGAGGTAGAGAGCCAAAGACACAACCAACTCGGGGAGAAAATACTTAGTAATCACAACCAGCCACCAAATACGCAACAATCACAACCAAATCAGGGGAAAAATGGGTAGACACTGAATGAATCACAACAAAACTTGACCAAAACAAGAGGAAGATTCAGTTTAGGGACATAAAAATGCCCATGCAGGAATTAATCACAATAGACTCCTTGGTGGCCATATCAGTCACAAAGATAAGGAGAGGCAGACACTACCTATAGTATGGTGTGTGTTGTTGGTGGAGAATGGTTGGTTGTTGCTATATAACAAAAATATGAAATACCAAAGCAAAACCACTCAACACAATTATGGTGCTGGAGGTTTATTAAGGTTCTCTAAGATTGATATTGTTCATGTAAAACAATGCCATGCCTCATGGTGAGTGAGATTTACACCACTAGTGTGACAGCCTCATGATACACACGCCTATATAAAGGGTGGACAATGGCCAAAGCTAAATCTTAAATAAGAAAAATTAATCATGTAGCTTCTTTGAAATACAAAAAATACAGCTTCTCCAAAATACTTTACTTAGATTCATCAAGTTTAACGATCCTATGGCTCCATTTTATTTACTCTTGGAACAACGTTATGCTTGTAGTTGACTAGATATTCTGATTATGATAATTTTCTATTCTATACCATACCTTGATGAATGGCCCAAAATGGCCAAAGGAGAGAAACATTTATAAGGAAAATTGAAGACTAGGTTTTGTGGTTTGAATAAAACAAACAAACGCAATAATTAATAGTTATTTCATACACGTTGAAATGACTTCTAATCATCTTTTACACATTGCATGATTTGTTTCACAAGCCAAATTAATTATCAGATAACCAAACACCCAATCGCAGAGGGAATGACTTTTGTGGGGTTACCTGACAGCTCAGGAGGGTGGGCTGTGCGTAGTGGCGGCGGTAGCGACAGATACTAGTGCAATTTCGTCCAAATTTCCCGAGAGAGAGAGAGAGAGAGAGAGAGAGAGAGAGAGAGAGAGAGAGAGAGAGAGAGAGAGTTAGACAGAGAGAGAGTCGATTGAGAGGAGAGAGAAGCACCCTTACCTTCGAAGGCAACGTTGTACGGTGGCCACACTGCAGGAGGCAAGAATCGAAGGGGAGAGAAGGTTCGACTAGGCCAAGAGGGACGCCAAGGCTCCTCTCTATGTGTGAGAGAGAGGTTCGGGAATGGGTATGGTGTTTATCTCACCTTGGACGAGCCCGAGGAGGTTGATTTGCCCTTCTTACAGTCGGGAGAGGTTCGGAGGCCCTTCGACGACGTCGGGGAGGTTGGTTTGCCCTTCTGACACCAATGCCTGCCGGTCCATTCTTGGCCTGCGACAATGACATCTTTGTTCGTTTGGCCTGAGATAGAGTGAAGAGCCCAGATAAAAATGAAAGGAATCGTAGGATTTAAATTTCAAAATGAAAAAGCGAAGTTTTGTGTTGATGTACATCAGAAAATCACATCACACTGTAGAAAAGTCTGTCAACAGGGAGAAAGACTGTCAGCAAGAAACCTATCAACAACAAAAAAAAGAAAAAAAAAAGCCACGTCAGATAGCGTAGTAAACCGGTAGAAGTGAGTGGTAAGTGTATCATAATTGTCAATTCAACTTTTTCAAATTTTAATACAATAATAATATTAAAAAAATAATATTTTAAATTTCATTTTAAAATAAAAAATTATCATCTCATTATCCAAACCTACCCCTCTAATTCCAGGAAAACTGAGGAAGAAGGAAATTGGAGACTGCTCTGTATTTCTGTGTTGGATATTGTTCTGTTCATAAAACATGGGCAGTCAACTGTGAAATTCTCATTTTCTTTTGTCCCGGCTTACATCTCTACTTACATTGGTATTGGACAGAAATGGTCTAATAATTCCAGACTTGAGAGGGACGGGTGTTAATTCCAGCATTATAATTTGCTTTCGACAGAGTTTTCTTCAACCTTAGCCAAAAGCAAAGTTGAACTTGGAGCCGACCATGGTGTGGTTGACCTTGTTGCCATAAACCCGACCATGATATATGCTCGTTCGTCATTGTGGTTCATTCAAGATCGATGAAAAATGAAGGATCCTTTGTTTGCTTGCAAGATTCGTCAAGACTGCCGACTCTCTTTAATGAATGTGGTTGATGAAATTTTCAGCAATGCCTTCCTAGTACTTTGTCAATATGTAATTAAGATAAAGTTTTGGAATGTCTTCTATGGCTAAGTAAGAATATTGGCAATGGTCTAGTTAAAGTTCAAGTCAAAATTTTTCTAAAACCACATGATTTATCTTTTGTCTTTGTCATTTAAGATATAACTCAATATTATTATCTATCTATTAGTCAAAATAATAATAAAATATTAATTCTTTAATAATAATTATTTTTATAATTTTATTCAAATGTTATAATTATACTAATTATGTGTTAATTAATAATTCAATTTTTATTTAAATTATTATTTGACAACTTTTTTTTCCCAACCTAATTATCCAACAAATATATTTTGCCAATCCTGATAATAATACTTTATAATGATAAAATTGAACATTAATTTAATCGATTATGTGGTCAAATTAAAATATATATATATATATCAAATAACAAACACAGAAAACTTAAAATCCGACCTCAAGTAATAAAAAAGTAAAAAGTTGCTTATAGATAGTAAATGTAAAACAATGGAGAATATCAAACTCCTGGTTTGCACTGAAAATTGGACCACTTTTCTATATTATTTTTTAATAAAATTTACTTTTAATTAGTGAGTAGTAACTCTCCAAACATGACTTTTGCAATAGATTTACTGTATCTCATAGTCTTACTTGAAGACATTTGGCTAATAATGTAGCTGATTTAATAAAAAAAGAAATATATTTTTTACTCTATTAGCATTTGGATAGTCCAATACCAATACTCTTAGAGAATGAATCATTTCCAATAATAATAAAAAAACCAGAATCTCCTTGTAACATATCTGGTAAGATACTTATACAGATTGAGGTATATACCAATGACGTTATGGCACAATTCTTAGCGCTCAGTTAGAAATGTTTCATTCTTGAACTAGATTTTACTGATGGCAGCATCCAAGTGCAAATATCTTGGCACTATGTATCCTTCTGGTGCGAGTATGTCACAACCGACAACGCCTTCTAGCACAAGTATCTTGTCACTGATGATGTCCTTGAAGTGCAAGTTTCTCGCTTGAATCTTTCTCCATGGATCATGTCCTTAAAGGAATATTGTTACTTGGACATCTTCCCGAATTTTATTTTAGGCATATGTGGCGTGTATGGCGTCACCCTATCCTTTGCTCGCTTGCTGTTATGAATCTCTTGTAACTTTGCCTTTACTTGCCAGCCATGTATATGTATCCATGCCCATAGAATGAATCAAAGTCCAAGGATTTAATTTGTTTGATTAATTCAAACTCGATTTATCGACACAACATTTAAGATTGAATTTTATTATTTAAACGAGTCAAATTAAGATTGTTAAATACAACTTGTAACTGACTTGACACTTTGAAATCAATCTTCAACCTACTTAACAAGAAGCAAATAGGAAAAGAATTGACTTTTAAAAATTAAAAACATAATAAAACATATATTTTCAACATTAATCCATATGTTTTCAGTTATTAATATATTAGGCTTACTACGTCATGGTCCAATTAGAAGAAGGTTTTTTACCAGACATTATCCTACTCTAGTGGATGCTGAGTGGGTCTCACGATAACACTCGCCGCTCAAACCCAAAAAGGCCCAGAAAAAGATAAACGAACACCGCTTCACGATAACACTCGCCGCTCAAACCCAAAAAGGCCCAGAAAAAGATAAACGAACACCGCTCTAACTCAAAAAAGTATGGCAAATGCAGTGGCCGGAGTTGCTCCTCTCTCTTGGTTCTCCCCTTCCAAAGGTAACGGCGATTTTCAGAGAATTGATGCTGGGTTTGTGGGTATTACAACAAGAGCTGCATGCTTTCACTCTCCGACCGCCAGTCCTTCCCTCAATTCTAAGCCAAAACGGACTACTATCAGGTTCTTTTTGTTTTCGTAACTCCTTCTTATGTTTGTAGCTTTTCATGGACTTACGGGAAATCCATTGAAAGTGAGAAAAAAATAGTACTTGATGGCGCTCAGGCTAGCGGCTTAACCTGCTGGTTCTTGAGATAAATTGCGAGCCACACAAACTTTCTTTTCCTTTTCATTTTCTAGTATATATCTTCGGCTGCACATAGCACCGTCCTAAACTCGAATGGAATATAAACGTATCATTTCAGAGTTACTTCCTCTTTGTTTTCACATTTGCAGATGAGATGTGTTGAACTGATTTGAGATTAAAGTTAAAAGTTAGATAAAATATTGTTAGAATATATTTTTTTAATATTATTTTTATTTTAGAATTTAAAAAGTTGAGTTTTTTATTTTATTTTAGGTAGAAATTTGAAAAAATTGTAATGATCGGGTAAGATAAAATGAAATGAGTTGAGAGGAATTGTGAAAATAAATCAGGCCTCAAAGTTCAAAACTTTAAGAGGGGATTAGGATAGTGAATTGAAATGAGATTTAAAAGTTGAAAATTGAATAAAATATTGTTAAAATATTATTTTTTATTATTATTTTTGTTTTAAAATTTGAAAAAGCGGAATTGTTTATTGTATTTTGTGTAAGAATTTGAGAAAATTGTAATGATAAAATAAGATGAGTTGAAAGACTTTCTTATATCCAGACAACCCCTAACCCTCTCTCAACTCACTCCAAGTTGCTGATACCAAAGAGAGCCTTGAGTGATTGAATTAAATCATGCTGTTGATAGGTGTCAATCAACAAGTACTGAAGAACCGAAAACAAGAAGAAACCTACTGGACAATGCGAGCAACCTCCTTACCAATTTGTTAAGTGGGGGAACTCTTGGGTCCATGCCTATTGCTGAAGGTGCGGTCTCGGATTTGTTTGATCGCCCTCTCTTCTATTCACTGTATGATTGGTTTTTAGAGGTACTTACCCTTTTCACAAATTTCCCTTGGATGATTTGATTAAAGTACTAATCTCCTGCCATCGGCCCTTGTTTTTGTGTCTGACTATTGGTTGATTGGCTCTGGAACCTGCCAAAGGAAGGCACTTTAGTATTTGATGGTTGTGTAACTGACACATGGAATCGCCGCTTCAGTGATTCATTTGGATGTCCCTTGCACATTTTGGATTGTTTTTCTAATCACATTATTGAAGTGCAAACTCAATGTTTTTGTTTTACTGTAGTTTCCTTCTTTCTGTGCCTTTTGCCTTCGTTACTTGGATAATTGTGAGCCTTCCAAGACCCTGTGTTTGTTCTCGTCTAACCATATGTTGAATTTTGCAGCATGGTGCTGTGTATAAACTTGCTTTCGGGCCAAAAGCATTCGTGGTTGTATCAGATCCTATTGTTGCAAGACATATTCTTCGAGAAAATGCTTTTTGTTATGACAAGGTACTTTTTAATTATATGCTTCTTGGTGCATGATATTATGTGAAATGCCTTCAATCTCTGTGAGCATGAATGGATGAACTTTCTTTGGTCAACAGTGTTGAGAAGATCTTTTTTCTATTCCCAAAATGCCATTCTGGTATTTGGCATACTTACAATGCATCTAAGTTCTTTATGAATATTATTTTTTTGTGAACTATTGCACTCAACTTCTTGAAAACTTAATTAGGGAGTCCTCGCTGATATCCTTGAACCAATAATGGGCAAAGGACTTATACCTGCTGACCTTGATACTTGGAAGCAGAGAAGAAGAGGTATGCAATTAACAATTGTTTTGGGCTTTGCACCTCAGTTTCTGAGTAAAAATTAATAGCACACTGTATCAATTTTTTACCTTCGATAATGATCAACAATTTGTTTCTTCCGACTCTTCAGCAGTTCTTAAAATTGTTTCCACTACTAGTTAGCTTAGTGGTTTGTTAGAATATATTGTCTATAATGTGTTTGTATAGGGGTATATGTGTCTCTTGCTTTTATGGTATATATATGTGCTTGTGTGTACACTGTGGATATAATAAAGTGAATATTGTTTTCTCCCCATTTCATCAACATGGTATCAAAGCCGATTCTCACGAATCCGAGTTCTGAATGGGTTGAGAGTGTTTTCGAGTGTAGTTTGTGAGCTCATCGTGTTCTCCGGCGTGTTTCCGTGTGGTATTTGTGCTCGCCGGCGCCGTGTGGTGGTTGAAGTGTTTTCCGGCCAATTTCCGGCATCATCTCGGGTACTGGACACCAGGGGTGAGCTCGCCGGCCGAGTCTGTTGACCCCGAGCTTGGTTGCCGTCGTCTCCAGCCGCCGGAAGGGGTTACCGTCCGCCGATCCAGTTCCGTTTGGTTGCAGGTAAACTCGTATTCCAGTTCTGGAGTAGGAATACTCCTGAACCTGTATAGAGTTTTATTCCGGGTTGGAATAAAACGTGTTTGGTAACACGGATAGATTAAACCTATCCTCAGTTAGGATAGGCTTATCCGACGCAGCCCAAACAAGCCAGACCCGGACCCGACCCGAGACCGACCCAGACCCGATCCGAGTCCGACCCAGACCCGACCCGAGTCCGACACGGACCCGATCCGAGACAGTGCATATCGGCCTTATACTGGGTCCGATCCGAGACAGGCACATATCGGCCATATACCGGCCGAAACAGGCCCGATACCGGCCGAAACAGAGCCGATTTCGGCCGATACAGTCCGGTTCCGGCCACTTTCAGGCCGATACATACCGGTTCCGAACCGGTACAACGCTTTTTTGACCGGTTCAGACTTATTTCACCCGATACAGGCTTGGGATTTGGGTTTTTAATCTGGATTTATATGTTTCCAGATTGTTTTTTTCCAGTTTTGGTCCACGTTTCATGATTTTTATGTGAAATCTTTGTTTCTAAGTGGATTGTTGTGATATATTGGTATATTTCCCATGGCAAACAAATTTGAGTCAATGTCACTTACACCAAATATTAGTATGCCTATGACTTCGGTGAAGTTAAATGGAAAGAATTACATGTTGTGGTCAAGATCCGTTGAGATGTTTTTAAAAGGCAAGGGTCTTCGTCGTACTCATCTGATTGATCCTATTCCTGCTTCGATTAGTCCTACATTTGCTCAATGGGAGCAGGAAGATGCTCAAATATTATCTCTGATGTTGAATAGTATTGAACCTAGTATCTGCTCAAGTTTAATACATTTTGACACTGCTCAAGAGGTGTGGGGGCATCTTAAACAGATGTATTCAGGTGCTGGAAACATAACTCGTATTTATGAGTTGTGTAAACAATTCTTCGCGTTGGAACAGAATGCTTTGGGCCTGGAAGAATATTATTCTCAAGTGATGGGCATATGTGAAGAACTCAAAGTGTATCAACCCGTCACTTCTGATGTTCCAAGTATGCTAAAACAACGAGAAGATTTTAATATTGTTCGCTTTCTT
Source organism: Carya illinoinensis (assembly GCF_018687715.1). Lineage (NCBI taxonomy): Eukaryota > Viridiplantae > Streptophyta > Magnoliopsida > Fagales > Juglandaceae > Carya > Carya illinoinensis. The sequence goes on along the minus strand of NC_056755.1, from coordinate 7,295,774 downwards.
GTTGGCTTAAAACCGGAATATGAGTCAGTGCGTTCTCAGATTTTGGCAAGTCCACAGCTTCCGTCATTTCCTGATGTATTCTCTCGACTTCAACGAGCTACATTATCTTCTGATCAGAGTAACGAGAGATCTGCTTTAACTGCTTCCTATGTTGCTCCTGCTGAACGTGGAGGTCAGAGTGGAAGAGGTGCACGTGGGGGAAGAGATAATTGCACTCGAGGTCGTGAATTTCGTAAGTGCACCCATTGTGGTCGCACTAACCACTCAGTGGATTATTGTTGGGATCTACATGGTAGACCATCTGGGTCTGCTAATCGGAATCTACATGGTAGACCATCTGGGTCTGCTAATCAAGCCACTGTTCAAGATGATCCACAGTCAACGAGCTCCAACAGATCTTCAGATATGATCAGTATATCAAAGGATGAGTATGAGCGGTTTTTGGGTCACACAGGGGCTTCATCTTCCACAGCTACTCTTACCCACTCAGGTATAGCATCTGCATGTCTTGTCTCACCTACTCAAGGTCCATGGATCATTGATTCAGGAGCTAACGAACATTTGACTGGTTTGTCTTCTGTCCTGTCTAAGTTAAATACTGTACCATCTGTAAAAAGTGTCACTCTTGCTAATGGTTCTCTTGCTAAAGTTACAGGCATTGGATCCACTAAACTCACTGATTCCATATCCTTGTCATCTGTCCTACATGCTCCGAGTTTTCCTTTTAGTTTGTTGTCTATTAGTAGGATTACTCAAAGTCTACAATGTTCAGTGACTTTTTATCCCTCTTCATGTGTTTTTCAGGATCTCAAGACGGGGAACAAGATTGGTACGGGGCATGAAGCTGGTGGTCTGTATTATCTTGATGTTCAACAGTCACCCACTCGAGCTCTTACAACCCCCTCATCATCTGCTTTTGAATGGCACTGTCGCTTGGGTCATCCCTCACTTTCTCTTTTGAAGTGTCAAATTAAGAACTTGGGGAGTGTGTCTCCCTTTTCTTGTGAAGCGTGTCAACTTAGTAAACACCATTGTGTGTCTTTTGTTCCTCGTATTGATAAACGTGCATCGAGTCCTTTTGAATTGGTTCACTCTGATATATGAGGACCAATCAACATTGAATCAAACAAGTTTCAATATTTTGTTACATTTGTTGATGACTACTCTCGTGTGACATGGTTGTTTTTTATAAAGGCTAGATCTGAACTTCTTTCCATATTTCAAATGTTCTGGAAACAAATTAAAACTCAGTTTAATAAAAAGGTTCAGATTTTGCGTTCTGATAATGGTAGAGAATATCTATCTGGTGCCTTTGCTACTTACCTAAGTGACAAAGGAATTGTTCATCAAACATCATGTTCATATACACCCCAACAGAATGGGGTGGCAGAACGCAAAAATCGGCATTTGTTAGATGTAACCCGAGCACTATTGCTACATATGCATGTTCCTAAACGTTTTTGGAGTGATGGTGTTCTTACTGCTTGTCATCTTATTAATCGTATGCCTTCATCTGTTCTTAATGGTTCATCTCCCTTCTCCGTCTTGTTTCCGTCATCTTCACCCTTTTCTCTTCCACCAAAAATCTTTGGATGTGTTTGCTTTGTTCATAACCTTGGTCCAGGCTTTGATAAACTTGACCCCCGTTCTACCAAGTATCTCTTTGTTGGTTATTCTCGGACTCAAAAGGATATCGCTGCTATAGTCCTACTCTTAGACGCTATTTCACAAGTGCTGATGTTACCTTCTTTGAGTCCATACCTTTTTTTTCAAATACATCTTCGAGTGTTGAGTGTGACCCTCTACCATTACCTACTCTTACATTATCTCCCTCACAATCTCCCTCACAACCGCAGGTTTACTCACGTCGCTTGTGGCCGCCAGCTCCCATGCCCCAACCAGTCGTGCCTCCATCTTCAGATCTTGAGTTGCCCCAACCCGTTGTGCCTCCATCTTCAGATCTTGAGTTGCCCCAACCAGTCGTGCCTCCATCTTCCAATCTTGAGTTACCCAGTACTTCAGACTCTCTACCTATTGCTCTTCGTAAAGGTAGTCGTTCTTGTGTTACTCAACATCCTATTAGTCAATTTGTTTCATATCATGCCTTATCCCCTTCATTCTCATGTTTTACATCTCAAGTTTCAAAACTCTCTATTCCTAAAACACTTCAGGATGCATTATCTGATCCGGGATGGAGGACAGCTATGGAAAGTGAAATGGATGCTCTTCATCATAATGGCACATGGGATCTTGTTCCACTACCACCTAGTAAACAACCTGTTGGCTGTAAATGGGTATACACTATCAAATTTCATCCTAATGGTTCTGTGGAACGTTTGAAAGCCCGCCTGGTTGCAAAGGGCTATACTCAAACCTATGGTATTGACTACGAAGAGACATTCTCTCCAGTTGCCAAAATCTCTTCTGTCCGAGTGCTAATCTCTCTGGCTGCTAATTTAGACTGGCCCTTATTTCAGCTGGATGTAAAAAATGCATTCCTCCATGGCGACTTGCATGAGGAAGTTTATATGGAGCAACCACCTGGGTTTGTTGCTCAGGGGGAGTATCGAGGTACTGTATGCAGGTTGAAAAAGGCATTATACGGCTTGAAACAATCTCCTCGAGCATGGTTTGGAAGGTTCTCTGATGCTGTATTGAACTTTGGTCTTCACAGATGCCAAACAGACCACTCGGTATTTCACTTGCATAGTGATGCAGGTCACATTTTGTTGGTTGTATACGTGGATGATATTGTAATTACTGGAAGTGACTCTGCTGGAATTATTAGACTAAAGCAATTTTTACATGATCAGTTTCAGACGAAAGACTTGGGCAAGCTTAGATATTTCCTTGGAATTGAAGTCAGTAGATCTAAAGAGGGCACCAACCTATCTCAGAGGAAATATGTACTTGATTTGTTAGAAGAAACCAGCATGTTGGGTGCACGACCTATTGACACCCCTATGGATCCCAATCGTAAATTCTTGAAAGAAGAAGGGGAGCTGTTTAAAGATCCAGGTATGTATCAAAGACTTGTTGGGAAATTGAACTATCTTACCATCACTAGACCAGACATCTCTTATGCAGTGAGTGTACTGAGTCAGTTTTTACAAACGCCTAGGATCTCACATTGGGATGCTGTAGTTCATATTCTTCGTTATCTCAAGCGAGCACCTGGTCTTGGAATACTATATCGACCAAATGGACATCTTAGAGTTGAAGCATTTTCAGATGCTGATTGGGCAGGATCTCCTTCAGATAGAAGATCTACTACTGGATATTGTACCTTTGTAGGAGGTAACTTGGTTACATGGAAGAGTAAGAAACAAACAGTAGTAGCTCGTTCTAGTGCGGAAGCGGAATACAGGGCAATGGCACATACTACTAGTGAGCTGACATGGTTACAAAACTTTCTTCAAGAGATTGGGTTTCCAGCTCCTATCCCTCTCCAGCTATTTTGTGATAATCAAGCTGCACTGCATATTGCCTCTAACCCGGTATTTCATGAGAGGACTAAACATATAGAGATTGATTGTCACTTCATTCGAGATAAGATACTAAGTGGTGACATTGCTACGCCTTTTGTGAAGTCCGCAGATCAACTCGCAGATGTGTTTACTAAATCCTTGTGTTGGAGTCGATTAAAACCTATTTGTTTCAAACTGGGTTTATATGATGTATATGCCCCAGCTTGAGGGGGAGTGTTAGAATATATTGTCTATAATGTGTTTGTATAGGGGTATATGTGTCTCTTGCTTTTAGGGTATATATATGTGCTTGTGTGTACACTGTGGATATAATAAAGTGAATATTGTTTTCTCCCCATTTCATCAACATGGTTCATATCAAAGTAGATACAAAATATTCTTACTCATAAATCTGTGGTTCTTTAGTAGTTCCATCCTTAAGAGGAGAAATATGTTTCATGGTTGATAATGTTGGGGCTGCTACTTTTGATCTGTATCAAAATACTTCGCAGTTATTGCTCCTGGGTTCCATGTCTTATACTTGGAAGCTATGGTCAAGATATTTACTGATTGTTCAGAGAGAGCATTATTGAAGTTTGAGAAGTTTTTACAAGTAGCAAACTCGCCTGGAGAGAAGACAATTGAGTTGGATCTTGAAGCAGAGTTTTCTAGTCTGGCTCTTGACATCATTGGGCTCAGTGTCTTCAACTATGATTTTGGTTCTGTTACCAAAGAATCGCCTGTAATAAAGGTACATCCACCAAGAGGTTATTCTACTGACTTGTCTGACAAGCAATAAGCTTCTGCCATGTTGTTGTGCATTCACATTACAGTATATGTCAACAATCTATTTTGCTTCTTCTTCTTCCTACTAACAGTGGTCGTTTATTTTTATTTTTTTTGGTACAGTGATCATTTATGTTGAAAGACATGGATCTCATAATGTAATGGAAATAAGATTTTTATCAATGATACCCTTTACAAGTTTTGTTCTTGTCTGCTGCATTCAGTTTTGTTATATGACATATTTCATATTTGAGTTTTCTACCTTTAAGTTACTTTTTTAAAAAAATTTCTACCATAAATGTCCTAAATAATTATAGACACTGTAAAATATACTTATTAATATAGATTGTCAATGGTATGGCCAGTGGGGCTCCAAGGGTGTATAGGCGCTGGTGATGTTGACTAAAGAAAATGGGCAAAGCTTTATTGAGTTGACTTCAGTTATCTTTCTTGACCATTTCTGATCATGTCGGTGATAATAAGGTGAAAGTGTAGGGACATTAATGAAATCATAGGGACCTGCACAACTCAGGACCATGGAGTCATTATGGTTGAGTGGTCAAGTTGGAAAAAAGAATCCCATTTGAACCTCTGTTTATCCTTTCCCTACCTTTCCATTTTCCTCTTGAGTTTCCTGGATAAAAGAATCAAATTTGTAGGGTGAATACCTCTTTTAATAATGCAAAACTCTAGGTAAATCTTCACACTTCATCCTTTCCTGTCCTAATTCTATGAGAAACATATTCCTCAACCTCCCCATTTTTGTGACCCTTGGTAGGCCCAACCGGCATAAAAGGATCCATATAGCTGACCCTAATTAATTGGCCAGCATAAAAGGATCCATATAGCTGACTCTAATTAATTGGGTTGAGGTGGACTTGAGTCAACTTGATTCAAGTTGAAGATGAGTACCCACTTTGGATAAATAATTCGATTACAACCAAATCATGGTGTGGAGCCCACTGACAACCACCGTTTCAATTTAACAGAAACATTGTTTGTGAACTGTTAAGGATATAATATAAATAATTAAATCTATCTCTTCCTTTCATCTTAAGCTTTAAGGACAAGTGGTGATTTTGTATTGGTATCAAAGTAGAGTTTAGCTGATGGGAAGAGGTAGATTTAGTTATTTATATGTGGAGTGAATTGATGCTGATTATCAGTCTTTGAATAATTAACTGCCTAGGTGTAGTGGGTTTATGTTTGTTTTCTTTTCACTAGAATGAATATGCAACTTTGTAAATTTCATTAGTTTCATGATTGACTTTTAAAAAAATACATAACAGGCAGTATATGGCACTCTCTTTGAAGCCGAACACAGATCTACTTTCTACATTCCATACTGGAAACTTCCTTTGGCAAGGTGGATTGTCCCTAGGCAGCGGAAATTCCAGAATGATCTTAAAGTTATCAATGACTGTCTTGATGGACTCATCAAAAATGCAAAAGAGACCAGACAGGTGAGGCTAAAGTTATTCTCTTTGATGGATGTTGATGACTTGTCTTGAAAGAATGTGTCAATGTGTGTAAGGTGTCAATATTATGGTTATTATTGTTTTTTTATTTTGTCTTTATCATTTATTTCTATTAATATCTTTGTTTTTTATGTTGTCCTTTTTATTTTAGTCTCTTTTTTAATAGTTTTATTCTAACAAAGGGTAGTTACATAATTTAACCTTTGTAGAGTGTATTTAAGATAATTCACTCAAAAATCTAGGGTTAATATTAGGTTGCGTTTAGATGTTGAGATAAGTTGAGTTGAGTTGAGATAAAAGTTGAAAGTTGAATAAAATATTATTAGAATATTATTTTTTAATATTATTATTATTTTAGGATTTGAAAAAGTTAAATTGTTTATTATATTTTGTGTTAGAAGTTGAAAAAATTGTAATGATTAGATGAGGTGAGTTGTGATGAATTGAGATAAGTTTGGGATCCAAACTGGCCCTAGAATCAATTGTGCGGGGATGTATATTGAGAAAATGGGTTGGGGTGCAAATTGAGGGTTTTGATAATTTGGAGTACAATTTGATTAAAGAGTCATATTTTGGGTGCAAAATGAAATTTTCCCCCCCAAAAGAAAAAAGAAACCCAATCGCTAGGAAAGATTAAATGCATGGTGCAGCATTGACAGACAGGCAGATGCAAAACTGGTTCTGGGTCTTCTAGTTTATTTTTAATTAATGTGGAAGCTCTTGGACAAGTGAAATTGGATAGAAACCCTTCCTTCACGGTTTATCTCATCAAAGGATTAGTACAAGTGGGTGTGTAATAACCGTGCATGTTTCATAAACTCTTGAACATCATTTAATGTATGACATTACTGCTCTAATCAACGTGTGCTTAGTTTGGTTCTAAGTAGCATTTGCATAAGCACATTCAAACATAGGAAAGCAGTTTCATAAAATCTATCTTGTTACCACTCTATGACAGGAAACAGATGTAGAGAAACTGCAGCAAAGGGACTACTTAAATCTCAAGGTGGGCATTTGTACTCTTACCTTTGCTTTATCTATTTGTCTTTTATTATTTCTTACTGAAGTATATAAAAGATTGCCTGATTGACATTTACTAGTTTACTGAAGTATGCAGGATGCAAGTCTTTTGCGTTTCTTAGTTGATATGCGGGGAGCTGATGTTGATGACCGTCAGGTAAATATATCAACTTCAGTCTTCCAGATTCTGGATAATTGGAGCAGATTATTATTATTTCTTATTCCTGCACCATGCATTTTCTTTTTTGGAAAAGACCTTTTAAAAGTTGTGTTACATTGGAACCTCTTTATGTCTGTCTGCTTGTATCCATGCACACCATGTGTTAGGTTGGACCCACCTTGAACAGTTATATTCCTCTTATAATTTTAGATGAATAATTGCAGCTCAAATCGTGTCTATGATGCTTTTTTACAGCTTAGGGATGATCTGATGACAATGCTTATTGCTGGCCATGAAACAACAGCTGCAGTTCTTACTTGGGCTGTTTTCCTACTTGCACAAGTATGATTTTTTATTACCTCCTTTTGGATATTCAACATTGTAAGTTTCATGAGACAGTTTCGTGGATACATGCCCGTCCATGTCTTATTTTTATCCGTAGCTTTTATCTCCAGCAAGTTTTTGACCATTCTTCTGCATCTTTATTTGCTAAATTGCAGAATCCCTCTAAAATGAGAAAAGCTCAAGCAGAGATTGATTCAGTGCTTGGCCAGGGCAGACCAACTTTTGAATTGGTTAAAAAACTGGAGTAGGTCACCCAATTAATACTTGTATGAATGTGATCTATTCACTAATAGCTGTAGCTATGTGGACAAATTCTTTGGGTTGGTACACATGTAAATTACAACTTAGTACAATTCATATTACTCTGTCGTCATGTTTTGTGATTTGCATGGTTAAGAATATAATTAAAGTGAACATAAGGGGTGCAGTAACCAGTTTTAATCCTGTACATATGCGCAAATTTTATTATCTACAGAAAACAGTATTTGAGTTGTTAATAACTGAAAAGTAATTCTCAGAGAAGTTATTGAGGACATTAGAATCTTGAAGAGTGGGGCTTTGGGTCAAAATAAATAAATCTTTGAAATCTGCATACACCTTGAGGGACGAGGATAGAATTTGTGTTTTATGTGTAAAATATCATTAGAAAGTGAAACGATAATTATTTACTACAAAATCAAGTCTGTGCACATGATACGAGCAAGCTTTTCTTAATCAAAATAATATTATTGTCACAACCTTGTTTAGGAATTATTGTTGATATTAAATATAATTTAATAAGCTAATGTTTTCCTTTGTAGATTTTTAAATATTGATTTTAGTGTATCACTTAGGTATTGAAGAAGATTGCTTGTAGAACTGATGTCAAAAGTAGTCATTGAGAAAAGTAATTGGAAAATAAGCTCAAGCACGACCTAGGTTGAGCTTGGCCAATCAATTAGCAAGCCAAGCATGAATAGGTTTACCCAAGCCTCTCATAGCTAAGTCTAGTCTGAGTACCATCTAAACTTGCTGAGCAGATCTTAAACAGCCTGTAATTGCTTTATCTTTGCACTTTTGCACCCTTTATTCAAAGCTGAAAGTTTAAGGAAATGTGTTATGTGCCACATATTCAGGTACATTAGACTTATTGTTGTAGAAGCTCTGCGCTTGTATCCTCAACCTCCTTTGTTAATTAGACGTTCTCTCAGATCGGATGTATTGCCAGGTATTACTTCTCACCAATATAAAACTATTTGATGAAGAATATTCATTCCTGAGGGTTATTAAAACATATTACTGTCTCTACTCCCTTTTCATGTGAATTCTAAACTATTTATGAACATTATTCTTCAGAACTGAACTGCTCCGTATAATTCTCTTTGATGTTCATTCATTCATGCATCAACAGTTATACCAGGTTGATAAATTGGACTGTCATCAAACGATATGTTTTGTCTTTTTACTGCACAAGTAATTTGACGAAAATGCATACGTGATATTTGATTAATCATGGAACTTTGTTATAATTGTGCAGGAGGGTACAGGGGTGAAAAAGATGGTTATACCATTCCTGCTGGGACTGATGTTTTCCTTTCTGTGAGTAAATTCATTTATATTTGCTTTTCTCCTTGTGCTTATGTTGACATATACAAACGCTTACAGTTGTAATGCTGAAGCCTGGAACTTTGCCCCCATCTGTTGGAAGGGTAATGTCATACACGCCCACACACTGACACACAGGCATGCATTTATAGTTATGCACTCGTAACTCCTTGCTTTTGCACTTCTGCCAACAAAGTACAACCATTTTATTTATTTTCCGAGCAATATTCCTCATAATTTTGTCAAAATTCAGGTATATAATCTCCATAGATCCCCATATTTTTGGGACCAACCTCAGGAGTTTGAGCCAGAGAGATTTTTAGAGCAAAAGAAGAGTGAAGGCATTGAAGGGTGGGCTGGATTTGATCCATCTCGAAGTCCTGGCGCGCTGTACCCAAACGAGGTCTCTGAAACAGTCAAATAGTTTTTGATGGATAATTTCATGATTTCACATCTTTAAGTTATATTTACTGGGTTTATCCTTGCAATCATCAGATAATATCAGATTTTTCCTTTTTACCATTTGGCGGAGGGCCAAGAAAATGCGTCGGAGACCAATTTGCACTAATGGAGTCAACCGTGGCATTGGCTATGCTGTTGCAGAAGTTCGACGTGATGCTGAAGGGATCTCCAGAATCAGTGGAATTAGTCACCGGGGCAACAATGCACACAAAGAATGGAATGTGGTGCAAACTGAGAAAGAGAGTTGATGTCAATTGACATTTATAGAGGGGTTACATGCCCAATGTTGTCACCAACTACAGATTCCCAATTTCTTTTGAACGGAGAATAAGATCTAACTTTTGAAGACTTGGTGTTAATTATGAATAGAATTGTAAATATAATCTGGAATTGCCAAGGACGTGTACCCAAATCTCTCTTACACATTGCCAATCACACAGAGAATTGACAAGAATGAGTGTGCCATTTGTGCATCTTGACCCGATCGAGCTCATACAAAGACCAGATGACATCTATAATTACTGGCACTGCCCAACGTCAAGCGGGGATAGCTCAGTTGGGAGAGCGTCAGACTGAAGATCTGAAGGTCGCGTGTTCGATCCACGCTCACCGCATCAATTTTATTTTATGGTTAGTTTTAGGCCCTATTAATATGTTGCCTTTATCTTTTTTTATTTTTAATTTTTTTTATTATCTATAATTCCATCTATTAATCATTATCCTCTTAACGTGACATTAAATGACAGGTTCATAAATAAAACATAATAAATAGTCTCAAATCACATCATGGGATGATAATATAAAGGATGATGAGTAGTATTATTCTTCCATATATATATATTAGAGTTGATGTCATATTTCCTATTAATATGTTGCCTTTATCTTTTTTTATTTTTAATTTTTTTTATTATCTATAACTCCATCTATTAATTATTATCCTCTTAACGTGACATTAAATGACAGGTTCATAAATAAAACATAATAAATAGTCTCAAATTACATCATGGGATGATAATAAAAAGGATGATAAGTAGTATTATTCTTCCATATATATATTAGAGTTGATGTCATATGTCTAATAGTGACCTATTCTAACTTTTATTAAAAAATATTTATTTATGGAGGAGGAATACTGAGAAATAAAGTCTCTAAGATCATAAACTCTCATGTATCAAAAAATTCCCAACAAACAATCCCCCAAACCCAAAAAACCAATCAACATCTAAGAAAATGAATGCCAAGTTTATTCATATGAATAATACCCTGAATATGGCTATGAACAAAAATATCATCATCAAAATATGAATTGACCCCTCTCATCCCCTGCTTAGCTTGAAAGTGTGCTACTATGTTTGCTTCTCTAAAAATGGGGCAAAAATGAACATTGAGCTCCTTAACAATAGCTTAATTTTCTCCCAAAAATTCCAAAGAAACTAATATTTACACACTCTTTAAGCCAACTCATTGAATCTAATTCTACCAGAACATTTCAACCCCAAGTGCCTGCACAATCGAAGTCCATCAAAGAGAGCTTTATACTCAACGATGGTATTAGTAGCATGACCATAAGAATGGAGAAAACCCGCCACTACTCCACTTTGAGAATTTCGAATAATACCACCCCCCACCTGAATTTTCCGAATTATCATAAGAGCCTCCATCGACATTCAACTTTACACGTCCTCTCTTCTAGGGGTGTACAAGAATCAAGTAACGGGTCAGAAATCAATTAGACTGGCCGCCGAAGTATGGAACCGGCCAAAACCGACAAAGAACCGATCAGTCGGTGGTGGAAAATAAATAGAACTGGCGTCGGTCGGTTCGGTTTCAGTTTGACCTAGTGAAAAAATGTTGAACCAGCCGACCAATTCTACCATATTTTTTTCATTTTATACCTATACAAAAAGGGTGTTGTTTCACTCAAATGAGCGAAACGACGTCGTTTGGGGCATGGCCCTTGGAAAAATACCCTAGCGCTTGCGCCTCCTGTCACTCTTCCTCCATTTCGTTCGATTTAGTCTTCTCTCTCTCTCTCTCTCTCTCTCTCTCTCTCTCTCTCTCTCTCTCTCTCTCTCTCTCTCTCTCTCTCTCTCTCTCTCTCTCTCTCTCTCTCTCTCTCTCTCTCTCTCTCGGCACCATCACCACCCATTTCCCTCTCCCCTTCCAAACTCCTCCAGCGATGGCGCAACCGCAACGCACGAAGTAGGGGAGCAACCACCTCCCCTCCTTCTTCATGCTGCTCTAAGCTTGGCCTGAGATCTTTCCTCTCAATCTCTATCATTCACCAATTCACTTTCATGCTAAGGTCAGCTCTCTCGTTCTCCTAGTCCTCTCCTCCTAATTTGTTATGCATTTATTATTTTGTTGTAGATTTCTAAAAATTTGTTGTATTTTGGTTAATTTGGTTTGAAGTCTTAAATTTGTGATGTGAAATTTTGGGGATGGGTACCAATCGACGGATCGACTGGGGAACCAATCGACACCAACCGCAAGAAGCCATCTGTTTTCTCTATCCTCGCAGGCCAGTTTCGGTCAGCACCATCTTGTTTATAAGCTATCGGTGTAGTTTCGGTCAAAAATAGAAACTGCACCGATGGTGTCGGTTTTCAACCCTGTCTCCGATGGTCACCATGCAATTAATTCAATTTTCCTTGTAACAACAAGAATAATTGGACAACCTAACTCCTCTAGAATCACTCGCTCAAGGGAGCCTCGCCACCGAAATGTTTTTATCTTGCTCGACATTTCTCTAATTAAAATTTTAACAGATCAAATAATAACTTCCAGGTTAAACTTCGTATCTTCCATTCTAGCCTCACATCTAGCTCTCCATAATGCCCAGGAGATTACAATAGAAAGAACCCCCTGAAGCCAGCCAACTTGCATGGATATGGAAGCTTGCTGCCACCAAAAACTCATCATACTCTCCTAGTAATTCTTTAGACAACTTATCAAAGCAATTCTTCAGTGCTATCTGCAGGTCCATCCAAACCATTGGCGAGATTTCTTTCAATTTTGGTATTTAAGATTCAAGTCTATCTTTCTATAATGGATAGAAGCCATGTTGAAAAAGATAATATTCATGCATTCTATAATGGATAGAAGCCTTGAACACCTAGCTTGATCCAAATTGATGCCTTCATTCTCAAGTTTCACTAACTTTTTTATCTATCCAGACTAAACGAACTCAGATACGAAAAATTATTAAATATTCTAAAAATATTGATCACGTTGATACTAAACTGTTTATGTAAGCATCATTTTTAATTGATATGATATGATAAGATGTAAGTAGCAGGTATCCATACTTCAAGTTTACCTAATAATTACTCACTTAAATAAACCTCTGTCTCTCTTACCTAGACATTGACAGAAAGTTTGGAGTTGGATATCCTAAATCATGTACATGATTTCAAACGCGTAGGTAAGGTCCTTAATTTGCCAAAAGTTGCATTCAAATATAATATTAATTGCTCTAATGAGCTTATGACACTTCTTGATGCTTCATTGATTGATTCATAAAGTAATCACCAACATTAATGTTAAAGACAGGCTGATCCACAGTCAAAAAAGAGTAGATTCAGAGTTGTTAATACCTAAATCATGAGGACATCTATGATGCCGATAAAGATAATGATAAGTTATGTAAGAGGTTTTAAAAATAAAAAATTCTTATTTTTTATAAGATTTTAATAAAGTCCGAATCGTATGTAGTCATTTTAAAATATAGACATGTAGTTTAGATATTACATTAGGGCGTTACAAAATTTTTAAATAATTAATTAATTTGTTCCTTTGTTGTTATAGTATCTGGGCTTGGCATGCATGCAACTTTCTAATTAATTAACGAAGAAAATAAAAATAAAAAATGAAAAGGAATAAGGAGCCAAGTGGCTCACGCCACTGATCAATTTTGGGTCGTAGGAGACCAATTACTGCTTTGCGTTTTTTTCAAGTTCTTTTGTTCAACAACATTCTTGCCACAATTTTGCATTACCATTGGCCGACATTCTCTGCACTGTTCGACGTGGAAAAAATGAATCTTTCCCCGTTTCAATCAAGCTGGAAAAGTCTGATCCATACAACTCAAAGAAAATTAATCGAGAATGAAATTACGAAAAGATATCAAATACGGTAAGTATTATGTAATTATTTTTAAAAAAATAAATAAATATAAAATTTATATTAAAAAAATTAACTTTTAATAATAAAATATTTTTTTTAAATATACGATATTTACAAACTATACGACTTTAATAAAATTACTTTTTATTTATTTATGGTTTTGGATTCCATGGCCTTTGTCGATCCCATGCATGAGTACGTGAGACACGGTACGATTATCAGCAGGAGTTCCAAATTTTGGACCAGATGGATGCAATATCACCTAGCTATCTACATTCATTATAGATCATGTCACGCTACTCTCGTCTTCCCTATTGCCTATTGCTATAGCTACCTATTAGTTAGAAACTACAATAAATATTAAATTGTACAATATATATAAATATGTGGTATAATCGTGACAGTCAGGTCAGAATTGACTGTTTTAATCATTTGCAACGAAAATTAAAAAAAATAAAAATAAAAGATGATGATAATATAATGATTCACAAAATATTCTTTTCCCATTTTATTTTCTATGATTGCTAATGGCCAGCATATAACTCAGTCAACCTGGATATTAAATTCTTTAGGTAGGCAGGTAGAAGAAGTCGTTGAGCGTGAGCTTGAGCCTAATCGTACTAGTCCTTTATATGTAATTTAAGTTGAATAGTATAACCCCAAGGACAATCGGAACTATTTGTACCAAAGTTTTGAATAATCTTCCGTTAAAAGTGACTCGAACCAAATATTTGAATATTAGTATTGTTTTAAAATTAATAATATATTATATGTAAATTAATAACTAATATAATAAATACATGTAACAGCCCGTTAGAAATTCAATTGTGGAATTTCTTTTGACCTTAAGAACCTCGTGAAAATTCCGTAAGTTTACACGAATCGACTAATCGCATAGGTTTTAGCCTGTCAACATAGTTAGTGTTATCACTCACTATGGTGCCAGAAATGCGATTTTAATTATTTGAGATAGTTAGAAGTGTCAGAATACATTATAGTCTACACCACTAGGCTTAATTGAATATTTAGGATTTTTCAGTACTAAGTTTATTACGTTTATTTTTGGAGTGAATAGTAATCTCGGTAAACGTACTAAATGCAGTGTTTTCAAAATCACAGTGTGAAATGTCCAAATTAGGTTAGCGAAATTTTATTTGGATACTTGGCAAGATCTTAACCACACATAATGAATAGTATTAGATACTTAGCACAAAGAGAAACCATTAGATGGAATTGTGAAGGAAATCAAGGTGTGAGATCATGACACCTAAGCAAAATACACATTTGGAAAATATCTTAAGAACATAGATTTAAAATACACATGGAAAGATTTTAACCACCTTACTCTTCCAAGTCTACTCCACATTTAGAAAATATTTTGAACTAATTTCGTGGATATCATTGGGTAAAAATATCTTGAGTTGATTTTTGTAGATATTATTAGGTAAGAGAGTCCTACACTCCACTCTCACTTCGGGTAAGAGAGTCCTACACTTAACTCTCACTCCAGCCTCATCTCTTCCATATCTTATCCACAAGTATCTCCAGCCATCCCTCCCCACGAAATTATCTTCATTCATGCTTTCCATTGAAAGAATACCAAACACTCTCTCTCGGACAGCTTTTAGGAGTTCTTTTGCACACCCATTTCGAAGCTTTTGTAAGTGTTTTATCATAAAGTCTCCTTCATATAAGTTGTTCCTCTTTGAGTCTAGTTTCCGTAGATGTATTTTTCGTATCATTCCATGGTCATTTGGTCGGTCAAAAGTATTTTTAACCATAGAAAGATCATTCTGGGCGTGAATCTGGAGAGTATGTTATAGTTTGGAGTTTTTGACCAAGCTAATGGATAGATATTGGTCCGAAATTTTTATGGAGTATTGTTAACATGTATATATGACTATTGGTTGAGGATTTTTGCATGATTAAAGGTTTTGATGAAAGATTTTCTTAGATTTAGAAACTTAGAAACTGGAAGAGGAAAAACAGTTTCTGTTTTGAGAAAGTTTAACTCTTTGGTGGTCTAAACCTATTCTAATGACTTTGATAATTTTATTGGAGGATCCTAAACATCTTATATACATGTTATATTATTATTTTGAAGATATTTGATGTTAGTTTCAAAGATATGAAATTTTATACAAAGAGATATTCAGATAAGCCAAAGTGTGGATATTCTTGGCTAAATTTATGTTTTGATTAATTTCTAACCATGTGATCTTGAATTAGAAGCTTGGATATGTTTTAGGACATCTTTTTAAACCATGTAATGGTTTGGTTTGAAGATCATATATTTATAAGTCATAGATCAAGAGATTTATCAAAGCTAGTTGAGGAAAAAGTTTCTGTTTTTGGACTAAGTGTAAAACCAAAAACTCCAAATTTTATTTTGTGATTTTGGTGACTTTAGTTTGATAATTTAAAGCATGGTTGATGTTAGGATGATATTATGAATATGTTAGAAGTAAGATTTGATTTTTGAAATTCTTGGAGATGTTTTGATTTAAGGTCAAAACTTGTGATTCAAGTGCTTGGATCTTTTTACAAAAAAGTTTGGTGTTGATTATTAGCTTTTTCTAAATGGATGTTTTAAGTATGGTTTTGAACTTAGGATTGGAAGATGTTTGTTGCAAAATTTTGGTTTAAGCAAGAGTTTTGAAGTTGGAAGGAATTGCAACAAAAATAAAGGGAAATGGCCTATGGATGTTTCAACCATAGTGTGTTCTTCATAGTTGTGTTTTGTTTTAAATTTTTCTGAGTTGATATTTAAGTTTAGGATAAAATTTACATGAGGAATGTAAATTTTAGAAACTTTTAGAGTTAGTATGCAAAATCCTTAAGTTATGGGTAAAACGATCATTTTTCTACATGTAGAGAGTAAAATGAAAATTTTAGTCTTTAAGTTAGTATTTTCCATATTTCAAATTATTAGTGATTTAGTTCTAACTTTTAGAATTACTAATTACAGTTCCTCGTGATCGCACTTGAAGTTTTATAAGAAACGCGGAGATCAATGTAAGTTAGCTTTTAACTTACTAGCAGTCTACTGTGTATGTGTGCTAAGTAAAGGAACTATAGTGTATGTATGTATGTTATCATATATGTCATGCCATGCCAAGTTATCACGTAATTATCTATTATACAGAATTTATTCTGTCATCAATTTTTATCTGTTACATAATATATTCTGTCATGTATTACTGTACATTACAAGTATGTCATGTTAAATATGTTGTCTATTATATGTTATGCCATGTTACAAAATGTTTCTATCTCAAGTTGGTCATGTATTTCAAGTTATGTTCAAATCAAGTTATGTTACGTCAGGGCTCCAGTCCTTTAGTTTTCTAGTCACGTTTCATCTTGAGTACATTCAGTTTGTGTAGAATACATGGGGCCACAACAACTGTGGAGTATGTATTTAACTACAATTGTGATGCGTAAAATACATGGGGCCACAACAACTGTGGAGTATGTATTTTTCATGTTAAGTCAAGTTTGTGTAAAATACATGGGGCCACAACAACTGTGGAGTATGTATTTTTCATGTTAAGTCAAGTTTGTGTAGAATACATGGGGCCATAACAACTGTGGAGTATGTATTTAACTACAATTGTGATGCGTAAAATATATGGGGCCACAACAACTGTGGAGTATGTATTTTTCATGTTAAGTCAAGTTTGTGTAGAATACA